>NC_057805.1:250613642-250629772 GCF_018294505.1 Triticum aestivum
CGGCAGGCCTTCTGCCGCTATAAATGGGGAAGGGGGCGGGACCCCCGTCGCCCATCTCTTCCTTGCTCACTTGCTTCTTCCTCCTCACTCCATTGTTGCAGTGCCACCAATGGCGCCACGAAGGAAGTTCTCTGCCGCCGATAAGGGAAAGGCCCCTCGCGAGGGACCCGGCTCCCCGACGCCCAAGCGCGGGCGCGACCGTCCGCGCAAGCACGCCGCGACCCCCGCCGTGGCCCACTGTCGTGGCGGCGCCGCGGCACGCAGAGGGGGTCATCCCAGCCATGGCGGTCCAGTTGACGAGGGGAGGCGTGCTATGGTGGTGCGCCCCCCCGTTCGCGCTTCCACTCGGCGGAGGTGTCGCCGGAGTTTGTCATCTGGTCGGAGAACCCGGCCGGCAACTGGCTCCAACTTCCGCGCTTCTTCATCGGTGAACTGCCGGCCTCTGGTCCAGGCAAACTCTGGTTGCAGGCGGATGGTTGCTGCAGCAAGGCATCTTGGGTCACGGTTGAGACTTCCGCCGCGAGCAACATAGCCCTGGCCTGCGGCTGGCAGACGTTCGCCCGCGCGCGCGACCTGGGCAAGCGGTGCACCCTCCACTTCAAGTACGATGGTTGATCGACCCTCTATGTGAGGGTGTTTGGGGAAGATGGTCGCCGCGCCGGGTGCTGCCCTGAGGCGAACGACGGCCAGGAGGTGCTCGGCCTTGGTGACAGTCGCGACGAGGATGAGGGTGAGCCTGCCCTCGGCGGCGACCGTGTCTTGACCAGTTACGGCGGCTCTTCCTTCGGCGACAGCTCCAACAGTGGCGGCTACGACCAGCCGCCTCGCCGCCACGCCCGCTTTGAAGGCGGCAGCGGGTCACCTCATTGCCGCGCCTCCGTGAAGCGCGAGGAAGGATCCGGCTAGGCTCGGGGTGGCGCTAGGGGCCTGCCTCCGTGGGTCGCTGCAACGCCACTTCTGTTTTACTCTTTTTCCTGCATCAAGAATGAAACCAGTATGGGCCCGGGGGGGCGTGTACCGAACTATGGTTCCTTGGTTATTGCACTATGCGTGTTGTTTCCGTGCCGTGTCGTTATTTTGCGCAAAGATAACTTAACCTGGTATATTCAGGACGCCCTCTTCCTCACGAGGTGTTTGTTTCCTCGTGTCCATCTTGCCTTGGTGGCCTGCATTCACTCAGGAACTGCAAAAATTCGTTAGGAAGTGCGTTAAAAGGTTTTCCGTTCACCCAGGCCTTGACCTGGCGCTTTGTATCGCGGTACCCGTGGGGCATGGATTAGGAGAGGTGCACCAGCTTTTTGGGCTCGAACGAGGGTGGCTCGCGAGAAGGGAGAGAGGGGAAATGCTCGCAAGGGCACCTGCCTAGCGCCCTCACGAGGTATGCGAGAGAGAGAACACGAGCAAAGTAGAGCCGGAAAATGCGGTGAGAGGCGAGGGAATCAAATCAGCAAGGAACGCCAAAAGCAAACTTCGATTAAGGAAAAGCGAGCCAACCACGGAAAGCAAATGAAAATCCGCGTCCGCCACCTAATGTAGTCTTCATGTCTTCTCACCAGCACGGAGCTAAGTGCTGCCACTAGGCGTGGGCGGGAGCCCCAGGGCCTGAAGCCGGCGCTCCTGAGACTCCGGGGCATGTACAGCCCCAACTAATTATTACGTGAGAGTGTCACGGGCAGCGATTCTTCACAGGCACCGGGCCTTCTTCACAGGCTCTGGGCCTTTCTTCACAAGCTCTGGGCCTTGCTTCAAGGGTAGAACTTCCGGAGGTGCTAGATGTTCCAGGCGTTTTGGATAGGTATCCCGTCTTTTGTCTCCAGGCGCATGGCGACAGGCCTGGAGATGTGGACGACCTTGAACGGGCCCTCCCACATTGGTGAAAGCTTATGCAGCCCTTCCCTGGAGAGGACCCGCCTCAGGACTAGGTCACCCGTCTCGAGTGTCCTGGAGCGGATGTTGCGGCAGTGGTATCACCGCAGCGCTTGCTGGTACCTTGCCGTCCTCAGTGCAGCTTCGCGACGACGTTCCTCCCCAGCATGAGATCCATCCCCCGCGTGGCGTCCTGCTGCGTTTCGTCGAACGCCAGGACCCGTGCGGAGCGATGCTTGACCTCGTGAGGAATGACTGCTTCAGCTCCGTAGATGAGGAAGAATGGAGTCTCGCCCGTTGGCTTGGTGGCGGTGGTGCGGATGGACCACAGCACGGACTGGAGGTCGTCGTGCCAGCCCCTGCCACAGGCCTCCAGCTTCTTCTTGAAGGTCCTGGTCTTGAGGCCCCTCAGGACCTCCGCGTTAGCGCATTCGGCCTGACCATTACTCCTGGGGCGGGCTACCGAAGCGTAGCAGATCTGCGTTCCAAGTTTAGCACAATAGGTTTTGAAGAGGTTACTAGTAAACTGTGAGCTGTTATCTGTGATGATGCGGTTAGGGACCCCGAAGCGGCTCACGAGGCCCTTGATAAACTTGACAGCAGAGCCGGCCGGGATGGTACGGATGGCTTCCACTTCGCCCACTTGGTGAACTTGTCGATGGCGACGTAGAGATAACGGTAGCCACCTGGCGCCCGTGGGAACGGGCCTAAGATGTCCAGCCCCCACACCGCGAACGGCCACGTGAGTGGAATGGTTTGGAGGCCCTGAGCTGGCTGACGGATTTGCTTGGCATGGAATTGGCAAGCTTCGCAGGACTTCACCAGCTCGGCTCCGACGTTGAGTGCTGTAGGCCAGTAGAATCCACCGCGGAACACCTTGCCGACGAGGGTCCGTGACGACGAGTGGTGTCCGCAGTCCTCGCCGTGTATGTCAGTCAGCAACTCCCTTCCTTGATCACTGGAGATGCAGCTCAGCGTGACATCGTTCGGCCGTTTCCTGTACAACTCGCCGTCTTGGATACAGTATGCCGTGGCTTGCCGGGCCACGCGCTCCGCGTCCTCTTCCTTCTCCGGCAACGTCCCGTGCATCAGGTACTCCTTGAATTCCTTGGTCCAGCATTCCTCCTGGGGCTCGAGCGCCAAGAGAAGCATGTTGGAAATATGCCCTAGAGGCAATAATAAAAAGGTTATTATTATATTTCCTTGTTCATGATAATTGTCTATTGTTCATGCTATAGTTGTGTTATCCGGAAATCGTAATACATGTGTGAACACATAGAGCATAACATGTCCCTAGTGAGCCGCTAGTTGACTAGCTCGTTGATCAATAGATGGTTACGGTTTCCTGACCATGGACATTGGATGTCATTGATGACGGTATCACATCATTAGGAGAATGATGCGATGGACAAGACCCAATCCTAAGCATAGCACTAGATCGTGTAGTTCGTTTGCTAAAGCTTTTCTAATGTCAAGTATCCTTTCCTTAGACCATGAGATTGTGCAACTCCCTGATACCGTAAGGGTACTTTGGGTGTGCCAAACGTCACAACGTAACTGGGTGGCTATAAAGGTACACTACGGGTATCCCTGAAAGTATCTGTTGGGTTGGAACGAATCTAGACTGAGATTTGTCACTCCGTATGACGGAGAGGTATCTCTGGGCCCACTCGGTAGGACATCATCATAATGAGCTCAATGTGATCAAGGAGTTGTTCATAGGATGATGTGTTACGGGAACGAGTAAAGAGACTTGCCGTAACAAGATTGCACAAGGTATCGGGATACCGACGATCGAATCTCGGGCAAGTATCGTACCGATAGACAAAGGGAATTGTATACGGGATTGATTGAATCCTCGACATCATGGTTCATCCGATGAGATTATCATGGAGCATGTGGGAGCCAACATGGGTATCCAGATCCCGCTGTTGGTTATTGACCGGAGAGTTGTCTCGGTCATGTCTACGTGTCTCCCGAACCCGTAGGGTCTACACACTTAAGGTTCAGTGACGCTAGAGTTGTAGAGATATTAGCATGCGGTTAACCGAAAGTTGTTCGAAGTCCCGGATGAGATCCCGGACATCACGAGGAGTTCCGGAATGGTCTGGAGGTCAAGATTTATATATAGGAAGTCCAGTTTCGGCCACCGGGAGAGTTTCGGGGGTCACCGGTATTGTACAGGGACCACCGGAAGGGTCCCAGGGGTCCACCGGGTGGGGCCACCTATCCCGGAGGGCCCCATGGGCTGAAGTGGCGTGGGAACCAGCCCCTGGTGGGCTGGTGCGCCCCACCCAAGGGCCCAAAGCGCCTAGGGTTGGAAAGCCTAGGGGGGCGTTGCCCCCCGAGGGGGCATGCGCCCCCTGGTTGGAAACCCTAAGGGGGTCGTTGCCCCCCGAGGGGCCGCCCCCCCGGGGGCCGCCCCCCCTCCAGATGGGATCTCCAAGGGGGGCATGCGCCCCCCTAGCCCCTATATATAGTGGAGGGGAGGGAGGGCAGACGCACCCTAAGCCCTGGCGCCTCCCTCTCCCTCCCGTGACACCTCTTCCTCCTCCAGTAGCTTGGCGAAGCCCTGCTGGAATCCCGGTACTTCCACCACCATGCCGTCGTGCTGCTGGATCTCCATCAACTTCTCCTTCCCCCTTGCTGGATCATGAAGGAGGAGACGTCTCCGCTCCGTACGTGTGTTGAACGCGGAGGTGCTGTCCGTTCGGCGCTAGGATCATCGGTGATTTGGATCACGACGAGTACGACTCCATCAACCCCGTTCTTTTGAATGCTTCCGCTCGCAATCTACAAGGGTATGTGGATGCACTCCTCTCTCTCTCGTTGCTAGATAACTTCATAGATTGATCTTGATGATGCGTAGAAAATTTTAAATTTCTGTTACGATCCCCAAACAGTGGCATCATGAGCTAGGTCTATGCGTAGTTTCTATGCACGAGTAGAACACAAGTTGTTGTGGGCGTCGATTTTGTCAAATTTACTTGCCGTTACTAGTCTTATATTGATTCGGCGGCATCATGGGATGAAGCGGCCCGGACAGACCTTACACGTACGCTTACGTGAGATAGGTTCCACCGACTGACATGCACTAGTTGCATAAGGTGGCTAGCGGGTGTCTGTCTCTCCCACTTTAGTCGGATCGGATTCGATGAAAAGGGTCCTTATGAAGTGTAAATAGAAATTGGCATATCACGTTGTGGTTTTGGCATAGGTAAGAAACGTTCTTGCTAGAAACCTATAGCAGCCACGTAAAAAATTTCAACAACTATTAGAGGACGTCTAACTTGTTTTTGCAGCATGTGTCATGTGATGTGATATGGCCAGAAGAATGTGATGAATGATATATGTGATGTATGAGATTGATCATGTTCTTGTAATAGGAATCACGACTTGCATGTCGATGAGTGAGGAGCCATAGGAGTTGTCTTAATTTATTTATGACCTGCGTGTCAACTGAAACATCATGTAATTACTTTACTTTATTGCTAACCGTTAGCCATAGTAATAGAAGTAATAGTTGGCGAGACAACTTCATGAAGACATGATGATGGAGATCATGATGATGGAGATCATGGTGTCATGCCGGTGACGATGATGATCATGGCGCCCCGAAGATGGAGATCAAAATGAGCAAAATGATATTGGCCATATCATGTCACTATTTGATTGCATGTGATGTTTATCATGTTTTACATCTTATTTGCTTAGAACGACGGTAGCCTAAATAAGATGATCTCTCACTAAAATTTCAAGAATTGTGTCCTCCCTAACTGTGCACCATTGCTAAAGTCCGTTGTTCTGAAGCACCACGTGATGATCGGGTGTGATAGGTCCTAACGTTCGCATACAACGGGTGTAAGCCAGATTTACACACGCAATACACTTAGGTTGACTTAACGAGCCTAGCATGTACAGACATGGCCTCGGAACACGGAAGACCGAAAGGTCGAACATGAGTCGTATAGAAGATACGATCAACATGAAGATGTTCACCGATGATGACTAGTCCGTCTCACGTGATGATCGGACACGGCCTAGTTGACTCGGATCATGTATCACTTAGTTGACTAGAGGGATGCATGTCTGAGTGGGAGTTCATTAATAATTTGATTAGATGAACTTAATTATCATGAACTTAGTCTAAAATCTTTAGAATATGTCTTGTAGATCAAATGGCCCACGCTAATGTCAACCTCAACTTCAACGCGTTCCTAGAGAAAACCAAGCTGAAAGACGATGGTAGCAACAATACGGACTGGGTCCGGAACTTGAGGATCATCCTCATAGCTGCCAAGAAAGCATATGTCCTTGAAGCACCGCTAGGTGAAGCACCCGTCCCAGCAAACCAAGACGTTATGAACGCCTGGCAAACACGTGTTGATGATTACTCCCTGGTTTAGTGTGGCATGCTTTACAGCTTAGAACTGGGGCTCCAAAAGCGTTTCGAGCAGCACAGAGCATATGAGATGTTCCAAGAGATGAAAATGGTTTTCCAAGCTCATGCCCGGGTCGAGAGATATGAAGTCTCCGACAAGTTCTACAGTTGTAAGATGGAGGAGAATAGTTCTGTCAGCGAGCACATACTCAAAATGTCTGGGTTGCACAACCACTTATCTCAGCTGGGAGTTAATCTCCCGGATGATGCGGTCGTTGACAGAATCCTTCAGTCGCTCCCACCTAGCTACAAGAGCTTTGTGATGAACTTCAATATGCAGGGGATGGAAAAGACCATTCCTAAGGTATATTCAATGCTGAAATCAGCGGAGGTGGAGATCAAAAAGGAACATCAAGTGTTGATGGTGAATAAAACCACTAAGTTTAAGAAAGGCAAGGGTAAGAAGAACTTCAAGAAAGACGGCAAGGGAGTTGCCGCGCCCGGTAAGCAAGCTGCCGGGAAGAAGACAAAGAATGGACCCAAACCTGAGACTGAGTGCTTTTATTGCAAGGGAAACGGTCACTGGAAGCGGAATTGCCCCAAGTACTTAGCGGATAAGAAGGTCGGCAATACCAAAGGTATATGTGATATACATGTTATTGATGTGTACCTAACCAGCGCTCGTAGTAGCTCCTGGGTATTTGATACCAGTGCGGTTGCTCATATTTGTAACTCAAAGCAGGAGCTGCGGAATAAGCGGAGACTGGCGAAGGACGAGGTGACGATGCGCGTCGGGAATGGTTCCAAGGTCGATGTGATTGCCGTCGGCACGCTACCTCTGCATTTACCCATGGGATTAGTTTTAAACCTCAATAATTGTTATTTAGTGCCAGCTTTGAGCATGAACATTGTATCTGGATCTCGTTTGATGCAAGATGGCTACTCATTTAAATCCCAGAATAATGGTTGTTCTATTTATATGAGAGATATGTTTTATGGTCATGCCCCGCTGGTCAATGGTTTATTCTTAATGAATCTCGAACGTGATGTTACACATATTCATAGTGTGAATGCCAAGAAATGTAAGGTTGATAATGATAGTCCCACATACTTGTGGCACTGCCGCCTTGGTCACATTGGTGTCAAACGCATGAAGAAACTCCATGCAGATGGACTTTTGGAGTCTCTTGATTATGAATCATTTGACACGTGCGAACCATGCCTCATGGGAAAAATGACCAAGACTCCGTTCTCCGGAACAATGGAGCGAGCAACCAACTTATTGGAAATCATACATATTGATGTGTGCGGTCCAATGAGGGTTGAGGCTCGCGGTGGCTATCGTTATGTTCTCACCTCACTGATGACTTGAGTAGATATGGGTATGTCTACTTAATGAAACACAAGTCTGAGACCTTTGAAAAGTTCAAGGAATTTCAGAGTGAGGTTGAGAATCAACATGACAGGAAAATAAAGTTCTTACGATCAGATCGTGGATGGGAATATTTGAGTCACGAATTTGGCACACACTTAAGGAAATGTGGAATTGTTTCACAACTCACGCCGCCTAGAACACCTCAGCGTAATGGTGTGTCCGAACGTCGTAATCACCTCTATTCGATATGGTGCGATCTATGATTTCTCTTACCGATCTACCGCTATCATTTTGGGGTTATGCTTTAGAGACTGCCGCATTCAATTTAAATAGGGCTCCGTCAAAATCCGTTGAGATGACACCGTATGAATTATGGTTTGGAAAGAAACGTAAGCTGTGGTTTCTTAAAGTTTGGGGATGCGATGCTTATGCCAAGAAACTTCAACCTGAAAATCTCGAATCCAAGTCGGAAAAATGCGTCTTCATAGGATACCCTAAGGAATACATTGGGTATACCTTCTACCTTAGATCCGAAGGAAAGATCTTCGTTGCTAAGAACAGGTCCTTTCTGGGGAAAGAGTTTCTCTCAAAAGAAGTAAGTGGGAGGAAAGTTGAACTTGATGAGATGACCCATCTCGAACCAGAAAGTAGCACAACACAAGAAAATGTTTCTGTAGTGCCTGCACCGACTAGAGAGGAAGTTAATGATGACGATCATGATCAAGTTACCACTGAACTTCATAGGTCCACAAGGACACGTTCCGCACCAGAGTGGTACGGCAACCCTGTCACGGAAATCATGTTGTTGGACAACGTTGAACCTTCGAACTATGAAGAAGCAATGGCGGGCCCAGATTCCAACAAATGGCTTGAAGCCATGCAATCCGAGATAGGATCGATGTATGAAAACAAAGTATGGACTTTGACAGACTTGCCCGATGATCGGCGAGCGATAGAAAATAAATGGATCCTTAAGAAGAAGACGGACGCGGATGGAAATGTTACCATCTATAAAGCTCGACTTGTCGCTAAGGGTTATCGACAAGTTCAAGGAGTTGACTACGATGAGACCTTCTCACCCGTAGCGAAGCTGAAGTCCGTCCGAATCATGTTAGCAATTGCCGCATTCTATGATTATGAAATATGGCAAATGGACGTCAAAACGGCATTCCTAAACGGCTTCCTTAAGGAAGAATTGTATATGATGCAGCCGGAAGGTTTTGTCAATCCTAAGAATGCTGACACGGTATGCAAGCTCCAGTGCTCAATCTATGGGCTGGTGCAGGCATCTCGGAGTTGGAACATTCGCTTTGATGAGATGATCAAAGCGTTTGGGTTTACACAAACTTATGGAGAAGCCTGTGTTTACAAGAAAGTGCGTGGGAGCTCGGTAGCATTTCTCATATTATATGTGGATGACATACCACTACTAGGAAAAGGCCTACTAGTGGCGCACCAGTTTTGCCTACTAATGGCGCACTACTGGTGCACCACTAGTACCACGCCACTAGTATTTTTTACTAATGGCGCACCAGGCAGTGCGCCATTAGTATAGGCCACGGTGCGCCGTTAGTATGCCTCCCAGGGGGGCCATATTTACCCATGTGCCTAGCCATACTAATGGCGCACCGCGGGGTGATGCGCCATTAGTATCCTTTGGCATACTAATGGCGCACTGCGGGGTGATGCGCCATTAGTATCCTTTGGCATACTAATGGCGCACTGCGGTGTGATGCGCCATTAGTATCCTTTGGCATACTAATGGCGCACGTTGGGGTGATGCGCCATTAGTATGTATATTAGGGATTTTTTTTCTTTTCTGATTTTTGCACAGATTACAAAATATATTATTGGACAGAATATAAGCAGCACCACACAGCAACAGCAGATTCATCGAATACAATAGAAGATTAGTCTCCGAATACAATTCATCATATTAGTCTCCGAATTCAAAAGCCCGAACAAAGATAGAACATTACAAGTCTCGAGACCGCGAGTAGCGAGTTTGTCTTCACATTACAAGTCGATATCGATCATCTAATCTACCATCACATAGAAGAGAGCTGCGGTCTTCACGATGAGCATCATCGCGATGAAACTGGTCTTCATCCGGTTCCTCCAATGCTCCCTCCTCTCTCCCGCTAGATAGCGCGCGTATCTAGATTCCGCCTCCGCCCTAGTGGTGCACCCTTTGTAACTGTTACCGCTGAAATGGTGAACCTGTCTCCGACACTCCTCCCAGTCGTCATAGACTCCAGGAACCTTACCCTTGTACACGACATACGACGGCATCTCTATGCACTAGCCAAACAACAGACAATACATAAGCAATATATAAGTATGCAACAAAAGGATCGGAAGATAAAAGCAAGACATTAATAGCACGATTCATGGTCCTACTAATAAGTAGCATCGATTCCATCTAAGTTGAACGACTGTCCAAACCAAAGAGACATACAAGTTCATTAAAGTTTAATTACAACAAGAGCTAATCAATGTTTCAGAGCTACACATAGCATCACTACTTTCGACTCAACTCATGGGACCGGAGCGTGGATGAAGCCGCCGTCTGTCGTGATGGTCATGAAGTCGCGGGCGTTGTCAGCCTGCATTTGTAGCGTTGTTTCTATCTCGCTGTTGGACGGTTGAAATTTGAGGTAGAACTGCCCCGAGGTACGAAGGACATCTTGATGGATGATTTCTGCAAACTCCGACTGGATGCGAAAGAATTCTTGTCGAATGTCCGCGTCCTGGATTGCCGCCAAGCTTGCGGCCCAATATTTGAGATTATTTGGTAGCAGAAGGTGATTATGGTCCCGTACGATCGCCCGCATGTGATGGAGGGTGTAGTAGGCATCCTTCTGACCGCCAGGCGGCTGCTTGACGCAGGGGAACATCGTATTGTGGGTGAACACGTGACTGCCGTACCTACGAGATGGCCTCTTAAAGGTGCCTCCAGATGCGGCGTAGCCGGGGAGAGCATCATCAAGAACTTTCTTGATATTTGTGTAGTCTATCTTGGAGTCACGGTCTGGGTCGAAATACGTGGCCATGGAATATTTCAGGCTTAAGAGGATGAGTGTGCAATGTGTGTCACTGCACAGAACACAGAATGTTAGAAAAAAAGAACGATCGAAATCTAAGAAATCATATGTTACGGGGTGGTTAGGAGATGACTTACTCGGGAAAGTAAGGCACGAGGAAGTTATCCTTATCTGGGTTTGCTAGAATGACGCCTTCGAGGTGTGAACTCGCGACTTGCCGGTCCCCAGCGCTGCCCAAGATCTTGGCACGCATGTAGAAGGGGTCGACTATCACAATGTCCGGGGTCTTGTCTCTAATGATCCGAATCTCCATACTCAGCGAGAACAGCCGAACGAAGGTGTAGTGCAGCGGATGAAGGTTAAGCATAGCAAAGATGTCATCAAACCGCAGGCAATCGTACCCCCGACGGCGCTATCCACAAAGCCCTTGCCCTCTGGCACCTTGGCCACGAAAACTGGGTATGCCACATCATTCTCTCTGAGACGCCGATTCTCCAAAGAAAGAACACTATCATGGAGACTCCGCATAGCACCGGTTGCAGCATTGAGCATATTTGTCGGTAGCATCGGCCTACCCGCCACATGCACCCTCCTCGAGATATCCTTAGGTGAAGGTGGCCCGTCCTGAGCACGGATCGTACTCGGTGTCGGCTGGCTCGCACTGGCGCCCTTGTTAGTCTTTCGTTTCCGTCCCTTCTTCCCGATCTGCTGTAATGGGATCGAGTTCTGCTCACAGACCGCCTTCTTGAGCGTGTTGGGGCTGATAATATTTGGCACCTCAGCTATTTGAGGCTCGGTGAAGGCGGCAGCTGCAGGCGTCTCCTGAGAACTGAACGCCAGACGACGCCTGTTGCAATTGGGTTTCTCCGCCGTACTAGCTAGATTGCGGTCGTCTTTTTCAGGGTTGGGTTCTTGAGAAGGTGGCCCGCAGAACTCGTCACCGTACCCATGTTCGGCAAAGTACTTATCGACGTTGGAAAATGTACCGCCGTCGTTGTTGTCATCGTCCGGATCCTGTGCCATATGCATGTCCGGATCCTGTGCCATATGCATGTCTGGATCCTGTGCCATAGGGATGTCCGGCATGTCCGGTAGCGTTGCCGCGTTCTTGCCATGGCTTGGCGCTGGCACGACTGGCGGTCTTGTCTGTGGGGTGGTGTCCCCCACCCCCAAACGAATCTGGCTCTTCGGCCAAAGCAGGGGCCAGCTTACACAGGCGCTGAGGGTCATCACATCTTCTTCATCGGCCCCAGCGGGTCGAATCGGAGGTAACAACTCGTCGCAGCCTGGCAGCACCCGAACTAGTTCAACCCTATACAAGGTGGGTGGCATCGGATTACCGTGGAACACGCGGTTGCCCGGTTGAACGATTCTGCCCTTGGCGACATCGACCAACTCGCCGCCCACGAAGTGCAGGAGAGTGCAAGGAACATCGGTGGCGCCCTGCGAAAACATGTAGGGCGTCAGGGATGCCCAGTCAAAGGCAAGGAGATGAAGTCATCGGCCGAGAGGCTTATTTACCGTGATGCCGTCGAGCTCGGCTAATGTCGAGGCACCGCCAACCGCGGGCGTGCGCGTGCAACTGACGGAGGGGCCGCTTGCTGGCGAGGTGCCGGCCGGCGTACACCCGGGTGCATTAAGGTCCAATGCCCATGCCGGCGCCGGAGACACGAATACCGCCTCCGCCGGAGACACCAATGGCACCGCCTGCGCGTTGTGCGAGTTGCTGGCCGTGAAGCTGGGAACCGGGGGAGGCCCCTGTTGGCCGCCCACAATCCACGTCGTCAGCCCCTGAATCAAGGTAGGCACAATGGCGGTGAGCGTCGTTCCCAGTTGTTGTTGCACTTGCTCTTGGACAATCTCCGGAATCCGCGCCACTTGTGCCTTGAGTTCTTGAACCTCGCGCGCCTGGCTTTCCGAGCTGGTCTTTTTCTCCTTTCGCCCACCAGTGGTATAGTATGACGACCATTTTGTGGACAAGCCTTTGCCGGCCACACGACCAGCTGACGACGGCTTACTGAGCTTATCCTTGTTTTTCATTACGTTCAACGCCCTATTTAAAGGGGTGTCAAAAGGGGAGCTCTGAGACGACCCCGCGCTACTGCTTTCAGCCTCCTGCGAAAGGAATGTGAACCATTTAGAAATTTGGCTTCATTAATTAGAATGCAACCATATGGAGCTAATTACGCGGGGGTGTATTCCTTACCAGAACAAGCTCAAGCGCCCTGGTCTTCGGATCCGTGGTAAGCTGCTTTGTTACCGGGTCCTCCATGTACCGGGCCCTGACAAAGTTCCTGGTCTGCTTGTCACGCAATTTCTCGAAGCGGGGCCGTAGGCCTTGCTCGGCACGCTCTGCGTCCTCCTTGTCCCATATAGGCTCCGCCACTCTGTAACCGCCGGGACCGAGTTGGTGGACCCCTAAGTTCAACTCCCGCATTTCTTTCCCCCACTGCCTTGATTCGGAGGTTGCGCTTCTCTCGCACTTGATCTCGAACTCCTTGTAGTCATCTTCGCTCATCAAAGGATATTTCGCCTTGATCTTCTCATAACTATCACCTTTTTCAATCATTGCCTTCACCGTGCTTCTCCATGTAGACAGGGCCGTGCTCATCCTCGTGAGGGCGGCACTGTTCACTTGATTCCCTGAGAGGCGTGTGTTTGCAAACTCAGCGGGGAACTTGTATCGTTCGTGCAGCTTCGTGAAGAGGAGGCTGCCCAAATTCCCTCGGTCCTTATGCCTTAGGTTCTCGGTGTTGATCGAGACGGTGCTCCGGAGAATGCACCCGAGTTGAACCGAGTAGCCCTTGACTACATGTTTGGGCGCCATTGGATGCCCGTCGGAGTTCACTTCAGTAAATTCCTCCTTGACGGTGTCGAGCACGTTCGGGCGCCGGTCCTTCCATTGCCTCTTCGGTTGGCTGCCATCTGTGCGTGCGCCGCCATCATTAGTGGTGGCATCCTCGGCGGCACCATCAGTGGTGTCATCCCCGACGCCACTAGGGGTTGTGTAGTCAGGATCGGTGTCTTCCGCGGCGGTGTCCTCATAGCGGTGAGGTTCTTCCTCAATCTCCTGGGATAGCTCCCAGAATTGCTTGCCACCCGAACCGCGGGCCTCATCGTTGTGGGCCATGTTTCGCTCTAAATAGGAAAAAAGTTTGGTCAAAAAGTTGGTTATTGTCAAGGAACAAGATCATGGTCTCATCATTTAGGGTTAGTCGACACCGAGGCATCCTAAAAGCTAAGATTTTATCATTTAGGGTATATCGACGCCGAGGCACCCTAAAAGCCTAAGCGTACATCATTTAGGTTCTCATCGACGCCGAGGCACCCTAAAAGCTAAGCTGGGAAGGAGAATTCTAAGTTGGGCCTAATCACTTGGCTCTATTGCCACCTATGGTTTAATGCAACAAGAATAAAGGGGCAGTTGATCCTACTTAATTAAGTACTAAGATACCCTAGCCCATGCATTAGTCGCAAGTACCCCATATGTCCTATTTTTAGCAAAGTCATGCTAAAATTCACGGAAAATTTCAGCATGACCTTTGCTGAAAATAGGACATATGGAGTACCCGAATTTGCCGGAACGGAAGTTAATCGACATTCCGGCAAACTCAAGGGCTTCTCGGGGTACAGCAGCAGCATCACAAGTCCTAGATTATGATGATACAATAGCAAGTTGAAAAAGCTGAAGTTCTCAGCATGAAGAATCACACAACACGGCACCTACATTATGATGATACATTTCGAGATTGCACATACAGTTTTCACATAAGCATAATTGTTCTGGAGATTGCACATACAGTTTTTGACAGCACAGCACCTATGACAACACATACAGTTTTTCACATTTGGAGATTGCACATACAGTTTTCACATAAGCATGAAGAATCACACAACACAACACCTATGGCAGTTTTCACATACATGAAGTTCTCAGCATAAGCATAATTGTTCTTGAGATTGCACATACAGTTTTTGACAGCAAAAATTCAGAAAATGCATTTTTGTCAGTAACACAGAAAACAAAAACCATCAAAAAATTTGGGTACATATTTGGGTACCTCTATACAATTTGGGTACCTCTATACAAGGTGGTGTATACAAGGTGGTACATATTTGGGTACACAGAAAAGAAATACAATTTGGGTACATAAGTGTTATACATTTCTCTGAATAGTATACAAGGTGGTGTAGATCTCTAAGGAGCTGCATTAAAAGGGAAGGGCGTGCGGCAAGATGCCATCAAGCTCCCAGCAGCAATGGTCACAAGTGACAGGAGCTGTGCCTGCCACTAGAATGAGCACTTTTAATTTTTTGCTTCTTCTTTTTTTGAGATAGAAGCACTTTCAGTCTCAGAAACAAACATCACACATCTTCATAAAATCAACTTTACAGGAAGTATTCGTGTTAGGAAACATTAATAAGTATCTAAGTGTTTTCAGTTCATTTTATACAAAAGACAAACAACAACCCTTTTCTTTTGCACCGGAAGAAAATGCTAGGACTATGTGATAAGCTTTAGAAAATGGAGTACTTACAGCAACTGTGTAGGCAATCAATCCAGGCTTCTCCTGGTGATCCAAAGCAACAAAGAATAGAAGAAAAGCACCAATATACTAGGGAATTGCAGCCAAGAAGAAACCTAGTAAGAACCTTCAAAACAAAACCAACCTAAAGTCTTTAATATGCATTGATTGTGCTTTCATTTTAAATTTGCAGGTAAGAACAATGAACTTATAGAAACTCCTTAATATGAATATTATACCGATGATAAAAGAAGTGAGACAAGAAGTGTCTACAGCCTTGAGTAGTTTCCCGGGACCTGAAGGTTGTTCACCCTGCTCATATCAAATATTATGTTGTATTAGCAGCAAGTAGACAAGCCTCCATACATCAAGCCCTAGTTATCTTATGCCAGTAAATATAAAATAAACAAACTTAATAGGTGGTTTATTTTTACTCTGCTCTCACCCTTGCTATTGCGTAGTTACTGTCTTCCCAATGTCAGTGAATTTGCAGTCTTCAATGATCAGAAAGTTGTGCTCTTCAGCAATCTTCAGAAAACAATTTAAGAATCATCAAATAAAAAACAAGCAATATAACAGTAGGTCTTGTGCTCATCCAGTAGCAACATCTTTCATACATGATCAGTAGTCATGTACCAAATTTTTATTTAAACTGAATTTGCAAATCACCAAGAGCTCTACTAGTTTCAGACTAGATTTACAGAAACTAGCTGCCTTAAGATTGATAACAACATAACCCACTAGCTGCCTTAAGCATCTCATCAAAAAAATAACAGGAGGGGATCCCTAACTACAAGTATCCTGATAACTAAAATCAAGCAGAAAACCTTGGATGGCTGCGGCGGCGGTTGCGGTCCCGCGGCAGGTGGGAGGAGACGGGGCGACATTGGCGAGGCTTTCTAGGCTCTGGGGGAGAGGGCGAGGGGAAGCGAAGGCGA
>NC_057805.1:250629944-250630604 GCF_018294505.1 Triticum aestivum
CTCGCCGGAGGTAGCCATGGTGGGAGGAGGCAAGAAAACCTAGGGGGAAGGGGGGAGGGGAGGAGAGGGGAGGAATCACCTGTGGGAGAACGACAGGCTGCCGTAGGAGAACACCGACGTCGAGGAGGCGGCGCAGTGGGTCGGGGGAGGGCGCGTGGCTGTCTGGCGAGGGAGGGATAGAGGCCAGAGGGAGAGGGGAGCAAGTGGATGGGGGGAGGGTTAGCAATGGCGCACCTCCTAGGGGTGCGCCATTAGTATGTTTTTTTGATAGCAATGGCGCACCCCCGAGCGGTGCGCCATTAGAAATCTTTTTTTAGATAGCAATGGCGCACCACCCAGCGGTGCGCCATAAGTAACCTTTTTTTGCACAGCAATGGCGCACCAGCCAGTGATGCGCCATAAGTAATTATTATTATTATTATTTTTTGTTGCATCTAATAATTTTTTAGAAAATGAAAATGAATATGAAACAGTAATATTTTTTTATAAAAACAGTAACAATTTTTTAAAAATATCATCAAATTTGTTATTTGAAAATATTTATGAATATGAAAAAATATCATCAAATTTGTTATTTGAAAATATCATCAAATTTGTTATTTGAAAATATAATCAAATTTGTTTTTTTGGATTTTTAGTTGCATTCATTTGTGAATTGGT
>NC_057805.1:250630623-250638119 GCF_018294505.1 Triticum aestivum
ACCTCATGAATATTCAATATTTTTTCATATTGAATATGAAAAAATATCATCAAATTTAAAAAATATTCATGAATTCAAAAAGTGCCCATGAAATTTAAAAATATTCATGAGTTCAAAAAATATTAATAATAAACATAAATAAATATTCATGAGGACACTAGAACAGAAGAAATATCATTTCAATATGTCGAAATACAATCGAGAAATGGAGTTCTTAGCTAGCTATCTGTTCACAATCTTCTTGCCCTTATTTTTCGTAAATGGAGTTCTTCTCTTGAACGGACGTCCTTTAGGTAGGGTGGTCCTGCTTCTTCTTGTGGTGTATGCTGATACTTCATCGTCGTCGTCATGTTCCATCTTCGGGTCACCGTACTTGTCGAAGTCTTGCTCATTGCCAACTCCATCCATTCCGATGATCTTCCTTTTGCCTCTCCTCGCGACAACACGACTGGGCTTTGACAGGTCGGTAATGAAGAAGCATTGGTCCACTTGGGAAGCCAGTACCTATGGCTCATTTTTCGCGGTGACGTTCGCGCCTGCGGTCTTGGATTTGGCTTCGGGTATAACCATGGTGGTGACATACCGGTCTTCTTTTATGACGCTCTTGACCCATCTGACACGGAACATCGGGACCTTCTCTCCAGCGTAGCTCAGCTCCCAGATCTCCTCGATCCTTCCGTAGTATCTGTCCTTGTCGTTACCGGTGTAGGATTCCATCGTTACCCCGGAGTTCTGATAACCATCGCTCTTCATGTCCTTGTCCTCGGTGTAGAATGTGTAGCCGTTGATATCGTACGCCTCATACGTCATCAGGTTGTGCTCGGCGCCCTGTGACAAGGCGAGTATGAGTTGTTCTTCCGCGGAAGAATCCTCATGTAAAGGGTACGACAGAAGCTTCTGCTTGAACCAACGCGTGAAACATGAGTTGTGCTCTTTGATTATATCTCCGTCCGTCCTCTGTTGGCCTCGGTCATTGTACGTCTTCTCAATAAACGTTTTGTGCTGTACCACCCAAGGGTCGACCATGTCTATTTGTTGTAGCGCGACTAGGTTTGCTCTTTCAAAGTCGGCGAGTCGATCATCGAAATCGACATGCATTTCGCGGCGACCCTCACGGTGACCCCATCCAGCGAGCCTGCCGAGGTGCCTGTTGACGGGCAGACCAACGGGGTTCTCGATGCCTAGATAATTTGTGCAGTAGGAGATGCACTCTTCGGTCAGAAAGCCCCTGGCTATGCTTCCCTCTGGACGTGACATGTTGCGAATGTATCCTTTGATGACACCATTCATCCTTTCGAACGGCATCATGCTGTGCAGGAATGTCGGCCCGAGTTGGATGATATCCTCCACGATATGGACCAGCAGATGCACCATAACGTCAAAGAATGCGGGAGGGAAGTACATCTCAAGCTCGCATAGTATCACCACGATCTCTTCCTGTAGCCTTCTGAGTTGCCTCACGCCAACCGATTTCCGAGAGATGACGTCGAAAAAGTTGCATAGGCCAAATAGCGTTTCACGGACGTGCGCGTCCATGATCCCACGGATTGCAACTGGAAGTATCTGCGTCATCAGCACGTGACAGTCGTGAGACATCATCCCGCTAAACTTCTGCTTCGCTAAGTCTAGGTATCTGCTTATCTTCCCCGCGTAACCGTAAGGAAGTTTTACTCCTACGAGGCAGGTGAAAAACTGATCGATCTCCTCCTGACTTAGAGTGAAGCACGCGGGAGGGAAGTCATTTCCGGTCTTCTTGGCCTTTTTGCCTTTGCGACGACTTTCCGTGTCCTGCTTCGCCTCATCATCATCATCATCATCATCATCATTAGCGTGAAGCTCCTCCCTGATGCCCATTGATTTCAAGTCTGCCCTTGCTTTCGGCCCATCTTTGGTCCTCTCTGGCATGTTGAGCAGGGTACCAAGCAGAGTCTCGCACACGTTCTTCGTGATATGCATGACATCAAGGCTGTGAGGCACACGGTGGATCTTCCAGTACGGCAAGTCCCAGAAAATAGACCTCGTTTTCCATACCTTCAGCAGTGGCTCTGGCGCCTTTTGCTTCTTTCCCGGCAGTGGGCAATCTTTCCAATTTTTCAACAGCTCGTCTATTTCCTCGCCGCTCCTCTTACGCGGGCGTCTTCGGGGTTCGGTTTCACCATCGAACAGATCCTTGCGTTTCCTCCATGGGTCATCGTCGCGAAGCCACCTTCGATGTCCCATGAACACGGTTTTCGAAGACCCGGGATCTCTATCTAGCTGGCGATAAGTTGTGTCATCCATGCACCTAACGCATCCAGAAAATCTGTGGACCACCTGCCCCGCGAGATATCCGTAACCGAGATAGTCATGCACCGTCGTGAGCAGTGCGACTCTCATAGGGAAATATTCTTTCTCTACAGCGTCCCACGTATGGGCTGGCGTTTTCCACAGCGTGTCTAGCTCCTCTTTTAGCAGGCCCAGATACAGATTGATGTCGTTCCCTGGTTGTTTCGGCCCTTCAATTAGCGTACTCATGTGAATGTACTTCCTCTTCATGCACAACCAGGGGGAAGGTTGTACATCCACACAAACACAGGCCAGGTGCTATGTGTGCTTCTCTGGCTGCCAAACGGATTGACTCCATCGGTGCTCGCGCCCAGCACGATGTTCTTGGATCCTTCCCAAATTCTGGTTGTTCGAAGTTCAACGCTTGCCACTGGCTCCCATCCTTAGGGTGACTTAGCATCTTGTCTTTTTTATTTATCTCCGGATCATTTGCGTCATCTTCTCGCTTTTTCTCCTCCCTATCCGCGTGCCAACGCAGGAGCTTTGCTACCTTAGGGTCCGTGAAATACCGCTGCAGACAAGGAGTGATCGGAAAGTACCACACCACTTTTCGAGGAGCTTTCTTCCTCTTCTTGTATCGAGTGACGCCGCACACCGGACATATGGTAGACTCCGCGTGCTCGTCCCGATAAATGATGCAATTGTTCATGCACACATGGTATTTCACGTGTGGTAAATCCAGAGGACACATGATTTTCTTCGCCTCCTCGAAACTGGTCGGGCACTTGTTCCCCTTGGGAAGACGTTCGTGCCAGAATGACATGTTCTCGTCGAAGCATGCGTCGGTCATTTTGTGTTTTACCTTCATCTCCAGAGCCATGAGCGTTACTTTCAGGCAGGTATCCTCGGGCCTGCATCCTTCATACAATGGATTAACCGCGTCTATCTCCAGTTGATCCAGCTTGGCTTTCTCTCGGGCGGCAGCTCTTGCGTTATCCATCTGCTTGAGAAGCAGCTCTTGAATATGAGGGTCCTGCACCCAGCCCATCGATGGTCCATCGTCGTCTGCTCCGCCGGCATCTTCATCTTCATGATCATGCCCTTCGTCTGCTCCCGCATCTTCCTCATCGTCATGTCCGGCATCTTCTACATGATGACTGTGTACAGCATCACCGTCGTGATAATGTCCTAGAGATTCTTCGTCCTCTTGCCCGCCCGAGCCGCGGTGGTTGTCTTGCTGCCCATCCTCATTTCTTGCCCAACCCCCATGGATGACTTCATAGTCATCTTCATCACCTTGCCACCGATAGCCATCCATGAAACCACGCAAGAGCAGGTGGTCCCGCACCTGCCCGGAATCCGGGTCCGCAATAAGGCTCTTCAGCTTGCATCTTCAACATGGACATCTTATCTCCGTCTCGTTCTTTTCAAGCATCTCGGCCTTCGCGGAGCTCAAAAACCTATTCATGATGCCTTCGGTCATCGTGCGGACCATGGTCGCCTGCGGGGTAGAGCAAAACGATATTTTAGAACCAAGAAAAAATTGGCATGACTTTCCCTAAAAATAGGACAAAAAAGAATGCATAGTGCCAAAATTCTCGCCGAAACGGAAATGAATCAACATTCCGGCAAAATATTGGCAACTATCGCATTTCAAATACTGGTACCTGCAAACACAAACATATATGCAACACCACAAACATATGCAACACCACAAACATACATAGATCTAGCTAGGCCATAAAAAGTGCATGTGCACGTTGTTCAAGAGGGAGAACAACATAAAGATAGCTTCCCCCTTACTTACCTATCAAAAAAGGTAATTTAACCACTTAATTTGGATGAATTTATGGTGCAAATAAGGTGAGGAGGAGGAGGCAGCCGAGACAAGCTTGGAGTAGGAGGTGGAGAGAATGAAGTGGGGAAAGTGAGTGGGTAGGTGTGGCTGTCCAAAATATCCAGCTCGTCCCAGGTTACTAATGGCGCACCACCACATAATGCGCCATTAGTAACCCTGGTTACTAATGGCGCACCTGCTGGTGGTGCGCCATTAGTAGTTTTGCAAAAAAAACACTAATGGCACACCAGGGAACAGTGCGCCATTACTAGTTTAAACTAGTAATGGCGCACTGTTCCCTGGTACGCCATTAGTAGTTTTGCAAAAGAATTAAAAAAATTAGCAGTGGTGCACTATCTGGCTGGTGTGCCATTAGTATGTTTGGAAAAAAATTTGTTACTAATGGCGCACCATGTAGCTGGTGCGCCATTAGTGTCTTTCACACTAATGGCGCACCAGCACATGGTGCGCCACTGCTATATAGCAATGGCACACCACGTGTCTGGTGCGCCATTAGTGGCCATTCCATCTATAGCCCTTTTCCTAGTAGTGTACTATTGATGGGAAATGATATAGAATTCTTGGAAAGCAAAAAGGCCTACTTGAATAAGTGTTTTTCAATGAAGGACCTTGGAGAAGCTGCTTACATATTAGGCATCAAGATCTATAGAGATAGATCGAGACGCCTCATAGGTCTTTCACAAAGCACATACCTTGATAAGATATTGAAGAAGTTCAATATGGATCAATCCAAGATGGTGTTCTTGCCTGTATTGCAAGGTGTGAGATTGAGCACGGCTCAATGCCCGACCATGGCAGAAGATAAAGAAAACATGAGTGTCATCCCCTATGCCTCGGCCATAGGGTCTATTATGTGTGCCATGTTGTGTACCAGACCTGATGTAAACCTTGTCGTAAGTTTGGTAGGAAGGTAACAAAGTAATCCCTCCATGGAACACTGGACAGCGGTCAAGAACATCCTGAAGTGCCTGAAAAGGACTAAGGATATGTTTCTCATTTATGGAGGTGACGAAGAGCTCGTCGTAAAGGGTTACGTCGATGCTAGCTTCGACACATATCTGGATGACTCTAAGTCACAAACCGGATACGTGTATATTTTGAATGGTGGGGCAGTAAGCTGGTGCAGTTGCAAGCAAAGCGTCGTGGCGGGATCTACATGTGAAGCGGAATACATGGCAGCCTCGGAGGCAGCACATGAAGCAATCTGGATGAAGGAGTTCATTACCGACCTAGGAGTTATTCCCAATGTGTCGGGCCCGATGACTCTCTTCTGTGACAACACTGGAGCTATTACCCTTGCCAAGGAGCCCAGGTTTCACAAGAAGACCAGGCACATCAAGCATCGCTTCAACTCCATTCGTGAAAATGTTCAAAATGGAGACATAGATATTTGTAAAGTGCATACGGATTTGAATGTCGCAGATCCGTTGACTAAACCTCTTCCACGGGCGAAACATGATCAACACCAGAACTCTATGGGTGTATGATTCATCACAATGTAACTAGATTATGGACTCTAGTGCAAGTGGGAGACTGTTGGAAATATGCCCTAGAGGAAATAATAAAAAGGTTATTATTATATTTCCTTGTTCATGATAATTGTCTATTGTTCATGCTATAATTGTGTTATCCGGAAATCGTAATACATGTGTGAACACATAGACCATAACATGTCCCTAGTGAGCCTCTAGTTGACTAGCTCGTTGATCAATAGATGGTTACGGTTTCCTGACCATGGACGTTGGATGTCATTGATAACGGGATCACATCATTAGGAGAATGATGCGATGGACAAGACCCAATCGTAAGCATAGCACTAGATCGTGTAGTTCGTTTGCTAAAGCTTTTCTAATGTCAAGTATCCTTTCCTTAGACCATGAGATTGTGCAACTCCTGTATACCGTAAGGGTACTTTGGGTGTGCCAAACGTCACAACGTAACTGGGTGGCTATAAAGGTACACTACGGGTATCCCCGAAAGTATCTGTTGGGTTGGCACGAATCGAGACTGGGATTTGTCACTCCGTATGACGGAGAGGTATCTCTGGGCCCACTCGGTAGGACATCATCATAATGAGCTCAATGTGATCAAGGAGTTGTTCACAGGATGATGTGTTACGGGAACGAGTAAAGAGACTTGCCATAACGAGATTGAACAACGTATCGGTATACCGACGATCGAATCTCAGGCAAGTATCGTACCGATAGACAAAGGGAATTGTATACGGGATTGATTGAATCCTCGACATCGTGGTTCATCCGATGAGATTATCGTGGAGCATGTAGGAGCCAACATGGGTATCCAGATCCCGCTGTTGGTTATTGACCGGAGAGTTGTCTCGGTCATGTCTACGTGTCTCCCGAACCCGTAGGGTCTACACACTTAAGATTCGGTGACGCTAGAGTTGTAGAGATATTAGTATGCGGTTAACCGAAAGTTGTTCGGAGTCCCGGATGAGATCCCGGACGTCACGAGGAGTTCCGGAATGGTCCGGAGGTAAATATTTATATATAGGAAGTCCGGTTTCGGCCACCGGGAGAGTTTCGGGGGTCACCGGTATTGTACCGGGACCACCAGAAGGGTGCCGGGGGTCCACCGGGTGGGGCCACCTATCCCGGAGGGCCCCATGTGGTGAAGTGGCATGGGAACCTGTAACACCCCGCATGTAACTTTCCATATTTGTAACTCCGACTCTTGCCATTTTCGGCTATGCGATATGATATTCCCTCCGTGGTCGGGTTTTGCCTTTCGTTTTGCATTTTGTTCATGTCATGCATTTCATATCATGTCATCATGTGCATTGCATTTGCATACGTGTTCGTCTCATGCATCCGAGCATTTTCCCCGTTGTCCGTTTTGCATTCCGGCGCTCCTATCTCCTCCGGTGCACCCCTCTTGTTTTCTTTCGTGTGCGGGTGTCAAACTTTGTCGGAATGGACCGAGGCTTGTCATGTGGCCTTAATATACCACCCGGAGACCACCGGTCAAGTTTCGTTCCATTTGGAGGTTGTTTGGTACTCCAACGGTTAACCGGGCATCCGCTAAGTCCATTTATGTGTCCAGCCAAAACCCCCTCAAAAACCAGCCCAAAACCCACCAAACTCTCTTCCATGCTCTACTTCGTTCGATCACGATCGTGTGGGCGAAAACCGCACCTCATTTGGAGCCTCCTAGCTCCCTCTAGCTATAAAAGAACATCCCCTCCCGAAAACGAAACGCAGACGAACCCTAACCCTCGTCCCTCTCCGCCGCCGGACACGTCCGGGCGGAGCCGGACGCGTCCATCTCCTCCGCCGCCGCCACGTGGCACGCCTCCGGCCTCCCACCGCCGCCAGCCCGGCGAGCCCGAGGAGGGCCCGCCCGAGCCCATCCG
>NC_057805.1:250638554-250649543 GCF_018294505.1 Triticum aestivum
CCCTAAGTCATAAATTTTCTCAGCATATTGTCATGTTCACAGCATCGTAACTCCTTGTGTGTAGCTCCGTTTCGCACATGTAATCTGCCAAATTGTTCGTCTCGTGATGCTCTACATTTCGTTCAATTGCACCATGTTCATTAGACGTCATCTTGATGCCCAAATCTCTGTTGCAAGAGGGATAGTTGCTGTTATCCTCTGGTTCTTAGCAGAACTTGGAGATTTGTCATTTTTGTATCATTAAATCTGTGCATCTTATGGGCATGAGCTCTACATGTGTTTTGTTGTATGCCATGCCATCTTTCCAGTGGTGTATGTCATGTATTTTTCTGATCTCTGTGGTGACTAGCACAAGCATGCAAAGTAGGCTCCGTAATGTTTCTGATTTCAGGGACTTAGTGATTTCTCTAAGTCCTTGTCTGCTGTTATTTTGTTGCCATGTAAACTTGATGCTACAGAGAGATCCATGCATATTTTGGAGATGTTCATTAAGGATGTTTTGTAGCTATTGTTGTAATTGATCCATTCCTGGCCTTGTTTGCAATTATGGAGTACCATAGCATGACTCAATCTTGCTCTACTTTTGCTATAAAATATTTCTGGCAGATTCTTAACATGATATCCAATTTTGCTACCTGATACTGTTTTCTGCCATGTCCAGTTTTTCACTAAGTATGTGATCCTCTTATCTTTTGCACTTTTGCCATGATTGTTTGAGCTTGTTACGTTGTGATCTAGCCGTAGCTCAGTGTTCATCTTTTGTCAAGCATCTCCTGTAGATTACTGCCATGTGCTTTGTTGCTATGTTGGAGTGTTGTAGCATTGTTGCTTGTTGCATTTTAGTGCTATCATGCTGTTAATCGCAGATTCGTGTCATTCTTGTTTTGCTTGCCATTTGCAAACCGTGCATCCGTTTCCGGTGATCTTTATATCGATTTCGACCGAAATCATCTGATCTTTCCACTGGCATGGTTGGTTTGCCAAGTTACTGCCATGTTCACCATTTTCCTTCCGGAGCACGCATATGCATCGCATATCATATCTTGCATATCATACATGTTTTGCATCATGTTGCTTGTGCATTTCTCGTGATTGATTGTGGTTCCGTTTGATTGTGTTCTTGTCTTGGGTAGAGCCGGGAGACGAATTTGTGAATGAGGAACCTGTTGACACGCTTGCGAGGATTAAGCTTTCGACAACTCTGAGAACCTTGCAGGCAAGATGACCACCCCTCGAAATCACTTCTATCTTTGCTTTGCTAGTTGTTCGCTCTTTTGCCATGCTGCGCTACCTATCATTGCTATATCATGTCTCCCATTTTGCCATGTCAGCCTCTAACCATCCTTTCCTAGCAAACCGTTGTTTGGCTAAGTTACCTCTTTTGCGCAGCCCTTCTTATAGCGTTGCTAGTTGCAGGTGAAGTTGAAGTTTGTTCCATGTCAGAACATGGATATGTTGGGATATCACAATATCTCTTATTTAATTAATGCATCTATATATTTGGTAAAGGGTGGAAGGCTCGGCCTTATGCCTGGTGTTTTGTTCCACTCTTGCCGCCCTAGTTACTGTTATACCGGTATTATGTTCCTTGAGTTTGCGTTCCTTACGCGGTCGGGTGATTTACGGGACCCCCTTGACAGTTCGCCTTGAATAAAACTCCTCCAGCAAGGCCCAACCTTGGTTTTACCATTTGCCACCTAAGCCTTTTTCCCCGGGTTTTCTAGAGCCCGAGGGTCATCTTTATTTTAAACCCCCGGGCCAGTGCTCCTCTGAGTATTGGTCCAAACTGTCAGTCGCCGATGGCCACCAGGGGCAACTCTGGGCTAGCCTATCGGAAGCTTGGACAATCCGGTGTGCCCTGAGAACGAGATATGTGCAGCTCCTTCGGGCGGATGGTCTTGTTTTACCATTGTCGAAATGTCTTGTAAACCGGGATTCCGAGACTGATCGGGTTTTTCCGGGAGAAGGTTTATCCTTCGTTGACCGTGAGAGCTTATGATGGGCTAAGTTGGGACACCCCTGCAGGGTATTATCTTTCGAAAGTCGTGCCCGCGGTTATGAGGCAGATGGGAATTTGTTAATGTCCGGTTGTAGAGAACTTGTCACTTGACCCAATTAAAATACATCAACTGCGTGTGTAGCCGTGATGGTCTCTTCTCGGTGGAGTCCGGGAAGTGAACACGGTCTGAGTTATGTTTGACGTAAGTAGGAGTTCAGGATCACTTCTTGGCCATTGCTAGATGACGACCGTTCCATTGCTTCTCTTCTCGCTCTCTTTTTCGTATCTTAGCCACCATATATGCTTATTGCCGCTGCAGCTCCACCTCACTACACTATCCTTTCCTATAAGCTTAAATAGTCTTGATCTCGCGGGTGTGAGATTGCTGAGTCCTCGTGACTCACAGATTCTTCCAAAACAGTTGCAGGTGCCGACGATGCCAGTGCAGATGATGGGGTCGATCTCAAGTGGGAGTTCGATGAGGAACGTGGCCGCTACTATGTGTCTTTTCCTGACGATCAGTAGTGGAGCCCAGTTGGGACGATCGGGGATCTAGCATTTGGGGTTGTCTTATTTTCATTTGGATCTTGACCATAGTCGGTCTATGTTTGTATTTTGGATGATGTATGAATTATATTTATGTATTGTGTGAAGTAGCGATTGTAAGCCAACTCTTTATCCCATTCTTGTTCATTACATGGGATTGTGTGAAGATGACCCTTCTTGCGACAAAACCACTATGCGGTTATGCCTCCAAGTCATGCCTTGACACGTGGGAGATATAGCCGCATCATGGGCGTTAAAGAACCAGCCCCTGGTGGGCTGGTGCGCCCCACCCAAGGGCCCAAGGCACCTAGGGTTGGAAACCCTAGGGGGGCGTTCCCCCCCCGAGGGGGCATGCGCCCCCTGGTTGGAAACCCTAAGGGGGCCGTTGCCCCCCGAGGGGCCGCCGCCCCCCCTCTAGATGGGATCTGCAAGGGGGGCATGCGCCCCCCTAGCCCCTATATATAGTGGAGGGGAGGGAGGGTAGCCGCACCCTAAGCCCTGGCGCCTCCCTCTCCCTCCCGTGAGACCTCTTCCTCCTCCAGTAGCGCTTGGCGAAGCCCTGCTGGAATGCCACTGCTTCCACCACCACGCTGTCGTGCTGCTGGATCTCCATCAACTTCTCCTTCCCCCTTCCTGGATCTAGAAGGAGGAGAAGTCTCCGCTCCGTACGTGTGTTGAACACAGAGGTGCCGTCCGTTCGGCGCTAGGATCATCGGTGATTTGGACCACGACGAGTACGACTCCATCAACCCCGTTCTCTTGAACGCTTCCGCTCGCGATCTACAAGGGTATGTAGATGCACTCCTCTCTCTCTCGTTGCTAGATGACTCCATAGATTGATCTTGGTGATGCGTAGAAAATTTTAAATTTCTGTTACGATCCCCAACACAAGCGAGCTCCTGAGGTCGGGCCACAGGCTCACTACTAGGAAAAGGCCTACTAATGGCGCACCTAATTTGGCCATTAATGGCGCATTAGTGGTGCGCCATTAGTAGCATGCCATTAGTATATTTTACTAATGGCGCACCCTAGATGCGCCATTAGTATATACAACAGTGCGCCATTAGTATGCCTCCCAGGGGGCCATGTATACCCAGGTGCTTTGGCATACTAATGGCGCACAACAACAGGATGCGCCATTAGTAACTTCGGCATACTAATGGCGCACTGTTTAGTGATGCGCCATTAGTATCCTTTGCCATACTAATGGCGAACTATGATGTGATGCGCCATTAGTATGAATATTAGGTTTTTTTTATTTTTTTATTTTCTGTTTTTTGCACAGGTTACAAAATGTATAATTGGACAAAATATGGACAGCACACATCAACAACAGATTCATCGAATACAATAGAAGATTAGTCTCTGAATACAATTCATCATTTTAGTCTCCGAATACAATTCATCATATTAGTCTCCGAATTGAAAAGACCGAACAAAGATAGAACATTATATTACAAGTCTCGAGACCGCGAGTTTGTCTTCACATTACAAGTCGATATCGATCATCTAAACTACCATCACATAGAAGAGAGCTGCGGTCATCACGATGAAACTCGTCTTCATCCGGTTCCTCCAACGCTCCCTCCCCTCTCCCGCTAGATAGCGGGCGTATCTAGATTCGGCCTCGGCCCTAGTGGCGTACCCTTTGTAACTATTACCGCTGAATCGGTGAACCTGTCTCCGACACTCCTCCCAGTCGTCGTAGACTCCGGGAACCTTACCCTTGTACATGACATACCACGGCATCGCTATGCAGTAGCCAAACGAAACGTTAGTACCAATTCACAGACAATACATAAGCAATATATAAGTATGCAACAGAATGATCGGAAGAGAAAAGCAAGACATTAATAGCATCGATTACATCTAAGTTGAAGGACTCTCGAACCCAAAGAGACATACTACAAGTTCATTAAAGTTTAATTACAACATGAGCCAATCGATGTTTCAGAACTAGACACAGCATCACTGCTTTCGACTCGGCTCAAGGGACCGGAGCGTGGATGAAGCCGCCGTCTATCGTGGGAGTCATGAAACAACGGGCGTTGTCAGCCTGCATTTGTAGGATCGTGTCGATGTCACTGTTGGACGGTTGATTTCTGAGGTAGAACTACCCCGAGGTACGAAGGACATCTTGATGGATGATTTCCGCAAACTCCGACTGGATGCGAAAGAATTCTTGTCTGATGTCCGCGTCCTGGATTGCCGACATGCTCGCGGCCCAATCTTTGAGTCTACTCGGTAGCAGAAGTTGATGATGGTCCCGTACGATCGCCCGCATGTGATGGATGGCGTAGTAGGCACCCTTCTGACTGCCAGGCGGCTGCTTGACGCAGCAGAACGTCGTATTGTGGGAGAACACGTGCTTGCCGTACTTACGAATAGGCCTGGTGAAGGTGCCTCCAGATTTGATGTAGCCGGGGAGAACATCATCAAGAACCTTCTTGACATTTGTGTAGTCTATGTTCGACTGACGGTCCGGGTCAAAATACGTGGCCATGGAATATTTGGGGCTTAGGAGGATGAGCGTGCAATGTGTGTCACTGCAGAAAACACGGAATGTTAAAAGAAAAACGATCGAAATCTAAGAATTCATATGTTACGGGCCGGTTGAGGGGAGGACTTACTCGGGAAAGTAAGGCACGAGGAAGTTATCCTTATCTTGGTTTGCCAGAATGACGCCTTCGAGGTAAGAACTCGCGACTTGCCGGTCCCCAGCGCTGCCCAAGATCTTGGCACGCATGTAGAAGGGGTCGACTATCACGATGTCCGGGGTCTTGTCGCGAATGATCCGCATCTCCATACTCAGCGAAAATAGCCGAACGAAGGTGTAGTGCAGCGGATGAAGGTTCAACATAGCGTGGATGTCATCAAACCGCAGGATGATCGTACCCCCGATGGAGTTATCCACAAAGCCCTTGCCCTCTGGCACCTTGGCCGCGAAAACCGGGTATGCCACATCCTTCTCCCGGAGACGCCGCTTCTCCAAAGAAAGAACACTGTCATGCAAACTCCGCATAGCACCGGTTGCAGCATCGAGCATATTTCTCGGTAGAATCGGCCTACCCGCCACATGCACCCTCCTCGAGATATCCGCAGTTGAAGGTGGCCCGTCCTGAGCATGGATCATACTCGGTGTCGGCTGGCCCGCACCCTTGTTAGTCTTTCTTTTGCGTGCCTTCTTCTTCTCCTGTAATGGGACCGAGTTCTGCTCACAGACCGCCTTCTTGAGTGTGTTGGGGCTGATCATATTTCGCACCTCGCCTATCTGAGGCTCGGTGAAGTCGGCAGCTGGAGGCGTCTCCTGAGAGCTGAACTGCAGACGACGCCTGTTGCAACTTGGCTTCTCCACGGTACCAGCTAGATCGCACACGTCTTTTGTTGGGTTGGGTTCTTGAGAAGGAGGCCCCATGAAGTCGCCACCGTCCCCATGATCGGCAAAGTACTGATCGACGTTGCCAAATGTATCGTCGTCGTCGTCGTTCTGATCCTGTGCCATATGCATGTTTGGATCCAGTGGCATAGGGATGTCCGGCACCGTTGTGGCGGTCTTGCCATGGGACCGACTTGGCGCCGGCATGACTGGCGGTGTTGTCTTTGGGGTGGTGTCCCCCGCCCCCAAACGAATCTGGCTCTTCGGCCAAAGCAGGGGCCAGCTCAGGCAGGCTCTGAGGTTCATCACGTCATCATCGTCGGCCCCGATGGGTCGAATCGGAGGTAACACCTCGTCGCAGCCTGGCAGCACCCGAACCAGTTGAACCCTAAACAAGTTGGGTGGCATCTGGGTACCGTGGAACAAGGGGTTGCCCGGTTGAACGATTTTTCCCTTGGCGACATCGACCAACTCGTTGTTCATGAAGTGCAGGAGAGTGCACGGAACGTCGGCGGCGCCCTGCGAAAACATGTAGGGCGTTAGGGATGCCCAGTCAAAGGCAAGGAGATGAAGTCCTCGGCCGAGAGAGGCTTAATTAGTTACCGTGATGATGGCGTCGAGCTTGGCTAATGTCGAGGCACCGCCAACGGCGGGCGTGCAGTTAACGGAGGGGCCGCTTGCTGCAGAGGTGCCGGCCGGCGTACACCCGGGTGCATTAAGCTCCCGTGCCGGCGTCGGAGACACCAATGCCGCCTCCGTCGGAGACACCAATGGCCCGCCATCGCGTTCTGCGAGTTGCTGGCCGTGAAGCTAGGAATCGGGGGCGGCCCCTATTGGCCGCCCGCAATCCACGCGCTAATCCCCTGGATCAAGGTAGGCACAATGGCGGTGATCGTCGCTCCGAGTTGTTGTTGCACTTGCTCTTGGACAATCTCCGGAATCCGCTCCACCTGTGCCCTGAGTTCTTGAACCTCGCACGCCTGGCTTTCCGAGCTGGTCTTTTTCTCCTTTCTCCCAGCAGTGTCATAGTATGACGACCATTTTGTCGACAAGCCTTTGCCGGCCACACGACCAACTGACGTCGGCTTACTGAGCTTATCCTTGTTCTTCATTACATTCAACGCCCTATTTAGAGTGGTGTCCCAAGGGTTGCTCTTAGTCGACCCCGCGCTAGTGCTTTCAGTCGCCTGCGGAAGGAATGTGAACCATTTAGAAATTTGGCTTCATTAATTAGAATGCAACCATATGGAGCTAATTACACGGGGGTGTAATCCTTACCAGAACAAGCTCAAGCGCCCTGGTCTTCGGATCCGTGGTAATCTCCTTTGTTTTCGGGTCCTTCTTGTACCGGGCCCTGACAAAGTTCCTGGTCTGCTTGTCACCGTATTTATCGAAGAGGGGCGGTAGGCCTTGCTCGGCACGGTCCGCCTCCTCCTTGTCCCATATAGGCTCCGCCACTCTGTAACCGCCGGGACCGAGTCTGTGTTCCCCTAAGTTCAGCTCCCGCATTTCTTTCCCCCACTTACTTGATTCGGAGTTTGCGGTGCTCGAGCAATTGATCTTGAAGTCGTTGTAGTCATCTTCGGTGATCAAAGGATTTTTCTCCTTGATCTTCTCATAACTCTCACCTTTCTCGATCATTCTCTTCACATTGCTTTTCCAAGTAGACAGGGCCTTGCTCATCTTCGTGAGGGCAGCATTGTTCACTTTATTCCCTTTGAGGCTTGTGTTTTCAAATTCAGCGGGGAACTTGTATCGTTCGTGCAGCTTCGTTTAGAGGAGGTTGCGCAAATTCCCTCGCTCAGGATGCCTCCGGTTCTCGGTGTTGATCGAGACGGTGCTCCGGAGAATGCACCCGAGCTGAAGCGAGTACCCCTTGACTATTCGTTCGGGCGCCGTTGGATTCCCGTCGGAGTCCACTTCAGTAACTTCCTCCTTGAGGGTGCGGAGCACGGTCGGGCGCCGGTCCTTCCGTTGCCTCTTCGGTTGGCTGCCATCTGTGCGTGCGCTGCCATCATCAGTGGTGGCATCCTCGGCGGCACCATCAGTGGTGGCATCAGTGGGGTCATCCTCGGCGGTACCATCAGTGGTCTCGGGATTGGTGGGGAAGGCGGCGTCCTCATACAAGTGAGGTTGTTCCTCCATCTCCTGGGACAGCTTCCAGAATGGCTTGTCGACGCCCGAACCCCCGGCCTCATCTTTGTTGGCCATGTTTCTCTCTAAATAGGAACAAAGTTTGGTCAAAAAGTTGGTTATTGTCAAGGAACAAGATCATGGTCTCATCATTTAGGGTTTGTCGACACGGAGGCATCCTAAAAGCTAAGCTTTTATCATTGAGGGTTTTTCGACGCCGAGGCACCCTAAAAGCCTAAGCTTTCATCATTTCGGTTTTTATCGACACCGAGGCACCCTAAAAGCCATGCATTAGTCACAAGTACGCCGGGGCACTTGATCCTACTTAATTACCTACTAAGATACCCCGGCCCATGCATTAGTCACAAGTACCCCATATGTCCTATTTTTAGCAAAGTCATGCTAAAATTCACGGAAAATTTCAGCATGACCTTTGCTGAAAATAGGACCTATGGAGTACCCGAATTTGCCGGAACGGAAGTTAATCGACATTCTGGCAAACTCAAGGGCCTCTCGGGTGGACAAGGGCCTCTCGGGTGGACAAGTATACCATCATTTTTCTTTTCTATACATCTTCTTGACCATCTACTACAATTGATACATCCTATCAAGAATGGTACACATCACCATATATTGCAAAGATGTACTGGTCAGCAGCAATTTTAACAAGATGTACTGGACAGCAGCAAATTGAGCAAAAAAATGTACTGGACAACAGTATATACAGGGGGAGAGGAAGAGGGGTTGGTACCTTGGGAGAGGAAGGTGTGCTTGAGTAGCAAGCACCTACGCCCCTGCCTTGTTCCACTTGTATCCTGCAGATCGAGAGAGGATGAGATGAATCAGATCAGTTGCTCATGCTTTTTACAAATTGTAGCTACTGTTTTTTATACCTAAACAAAATTGCCCTAGCTATATTTGCTACTGTTTTTATACCTAATTTTTTGCTACTGTTTTTTTAATTTTCTACTGCTTTTTTTAATTTGCTACTGTTTTTATACCTAAACAAAATTTCCCTAGCTATATTTGCTACTCTTTTTTTATTTGCTACTATTTTTATACCTAATTTTTTTGCTACTGTTTTTAAAATTGCTACTGTTTTTTATACCTAAACAAAATTACCCTAGCTATATTTGCTAATATTTTTTATTTGCTACTGTTTTTATACCTAATTTTTTTGGTACTGTTTTTTTAAATTGCTACTATTTTTGCTACTACCCTAATTTCCTAAAAGATTTCTAACTTTTCTAACTGTGCTAGATTTGCCCTAAAATTTATGCACAAAAACACAGAGAAGGCATTAGGCATTACACAAAAACACAGAGAACTACTATAATTTACAACAGGCTTTTGGTTTCTGGAACCATTTCATGCCCAAGTGATCTGATCCTTGTACTTTTGCTACAATGATACAGTGATACAAGTAGAATATGAAGGCATTAGGCATTACAACAAAAGGAACAGAGCTGCTATATTTACAACATGCTTTGTATTATTTTATATGGGAAAATTTTGTTTTTGCCACTAGATTTTGTCAAATTTTCTTATGCCACTCTAGATTTTGACATCTCGCTTTTGCCACTCTTAGTTTGTGACAATTATCACAATTGCCATTCTGTTAGGTTAATGGATGTTTTGACCAAACGGAGCAGGGAAAAGACCATATTGCCCTATGTTATTTGTTTTGCTTTTGACACTCCAGTTTTCGCCAAATATTGCTTTTGCCACTACAGTAACATCTAATGTTACACGGTATTTTAGCATGACCTATTTGAAAATCTGACATCACACATCTTATGTTAAAAAGTTTGGCATGACCTATTTGGAAATATGTCATAGATAATTACACAATATTTTCCACACAAGTCTTGACAGTTAATGGCATCATTACCAGCAACATAGTTCATAATATCAGGAAATTAGTTCATAGGAGTACACATCCATCATCTAAACTTAACAGCAAGGTTCACATGTAGTTGCATCAACTACGCAACAAGGTTCATATGTAGTTGCATCAACTACACTGCAAGGTTCACATATGCATACTGACCACCCAAAAGCAACATGTAGCTGCATCAACTAAACAACAAGGTTCACATATGCATATGGACTACCCAAAAGAAAGGCCTTTACAAGTCTACATAGTACAATGCAATAGCTTAACAAGAGTGCCACTAGGCTGCTATGCTAACTACTACAAGACTTGTGCTTGATGTAGTGCTGCTGCTACAACAAGTGCACCACAAACAAGCAGCAGCAGCAAGAAAATTAAAATTTGGGCTGCTGTTATGTGGTCGTTGGAGGTGCACCACAATGCAGTAGTATGTAGTCTTGATGGCCAGCATCCAGAATTAACAATGGCTTGATGGGTGCAGACACGCATAGCATTCCAAAATTGTATGAGCACAAAAGAGGACAGATTATTTTAAGAAGACCAATAGCATCACCATCTACTGATATAACACGTGAAGTTCTACTCATATTGTATCAGCTTAACAATTAGTCATGCAAAGGATCCAAAAAAACTTGCACGTCAGAAACCTAAAGAAGATGATCCAACTCACAGGTACGTATCAATAGGCATGCAGGTTCACTTAGACTTGGTTGACAATATAAATCCAAACTATAAAAAAAAACATGCAACGGTCCTATGGATCCAACTATAAACGTAATTATTAGTGAAGGTCACCTAGATGACAGCAGTGGTAACATGAAGTGCAGGTCACATGGTGTCCTGATTGAGACTTCGAGGAATCTTGACAATGTAAATCCAAACTTAAATTATTAGTCAAGCAAAGTTCCTATGTATCCAAATAAACTTGCACATCAGAGAGCTACAGGAACAATATGATTAAGTCTTGCACATCCAAACTTGATGACAGCAGTGGTAACATGAAGAAACAGAGCAAAAATGTAGTTTTGAGTAACAAAACAA
>NC_057805.1:250649553-250730807 GCF_018294505.1 Triticum aestivum
GGGGAAGGGGATCGAGGGCGACGTCGAGGGGCGAGGAGGAGGTCGGGGCAGCGGCGTCGGGAGAGGAGAGGGGAAGGGGCAGCGGCGTCGGGGCGTCGGGGCGGAGACGAGGACGACGGGGCGGCGTCGAGGCGGCGGGGCAGCGGCGTCGGGAGAGGAGAGGGGAAGGGGATCGAGGGCGAGGGCGAGGGAGAGAGAGGGGATAGGTTATCTTCCAACAGGTACATCCATACTAATGGCGCACCTCACCCTGGTGCGCCATAAGTACATCCATACTAATGGCGCACCTCACCCTGGTGCGCCATTAGTATTTTTTTTTTGATTTCTGCTCGAGCCAACAGGTTATCTTCCACCTGACCTGATCCACACCAAGTTCCTTCTACTAGCTCAACTGGTCAGCAGCCAGTTCTCACACTAGGAGGTCCTGGGTTTGATTCCCAGGCTCCACAATTTTTTTTATGCATTTAAAATGCTGTTTGATATTTATTTGTGTTTAAATATGTTCAAACTTGTTTAAATCATAACAGTAATATTTTTTTATAAGACAGTAATAATTTTTTCAAAAATATCATCAAACAGTAATGCCGGTGGAGCGGGGGAGGGTGCGCGGGGTGCGGGGGGCCGGTGGACCGGGGGGTGCTCGGCGGCGAGGGGGACCGGATCTGGCGAGGTGGGATAGCGATCGAGATGGAGGGGGGTCGAGATCGAGTGTCCATGAAATTTAAAAATATTCATGATAGTTCAAAAAGTGCCCATGAAATACAATCGAGAAATGAAGGCTACGATTTAAATACAATCGATCTTAGCTAGCTATCTGTTCACAATCTTCTTGCCCTTCTTTTTCGCAAATGGAGTTCTTCTGTGGAACGGACGTCCTTTAGGTAGGGTGGTCCTGCTTCTTCTTGTGGTGTATGCTGCTACTTCATCATCGTCGTCATGTTCGATTCTCGGGTCGCCGTACTTGTCGAAGTCTTGCTCATTGGCTACTCCATCCATTCCGATAATCTTCCTTTTGCCTCTCCTCACGACAACACGACTGGGCTTTGACGAGTCGGTAATGAAGAAGCATTGGTCCACTTGGGAAGCCAGTACCCATGGCTCATTTTTTGCGGTGACGTTTGCGCCTGCGGTCTTGGATTTGGCTTCGGGTATAACCATGGTGGTGAAATACCGGTCTTCTTTTAGGACGCTCTTGGCCCATCTGACACGGAACATCGGGACCTTCTCTCCAGCGTAGCTCAGCTCCCAGATCTCCTCGATCCTTCCGTAGTATCTGTCCTTGTCATTACCGGTGTAGGATTCCATCGTTACCCCGGAGTTCTGATAACCATCGCTCTTCATGTCCTTGGCCTTGGTGTAGAATGTGTAGCCGTTGATATCGTACGCCTCATAGGTCATCAGGTTGTGCTCGGCGCCCTGTGACAAGGCGAATATGAGTTGTTCTTCCGCGGAAGAATCCTCATGTAAAGGGTACGACAGAAGCTTCTGCTTGAACCAACGCGTGAAACATGAGTTGTGCTCTTTGAGTATATCTCCGTCCGTCCTCTGTTGGCCTTGGTCAATGTACGTCTTCTTAATAAAGGTTTTGTGCTCTACCACCCAAGGATCGACCACGTCTATGTGTTGTAGCGCGACTAGGTTTGCTCTTTCAAAGTCGGCGAGTCGACCCTCGAAGTCAACATGCATTTTGCGGCGACCCTCACGGTGACCCCATCCAGCGAGCCTGCCGAGGTGCCTGTTGACGGGCAGACCAACGGGGTTCTCGATGCCTAGATAATTCGTGCAGTAGGAGATGCACTCTTCGGTCAGAAAGCCCCTGGCTATGCTTCCCTCTGGACGTGACATGTTGCGAACGTATCCTTTGATGACACCATTCATCCTTTCAAACGGCATCATGTTGTGCAGGAACGTCGGCCCGAGTTGGATGATATCGTCCACGATATGGACCAGCAGATGCACCATAACGTCGAAGAATGCGGGCGGGAAGTACATCTCAAGCTCGCATAGTATCACCACGATCTCTTCCTGTAGCCTTCTGAGTTGCCTCACGCCAACAGACTTCCGAGAGATGACGTCAAAAAAGTTGCATAGGCCAAATAGGGTTTCACGGACGTGCGCGTGCATGATCCCACGGATTGCAACTGGAAGTATCTGCGTCATCAGCACGTGACAGTCGTGAGACTTCATCCCGCTGAACTTCAGCTTCGCTAGGTCTAGGTATCTGCTTATCTTCCCCGCGTAACCGTAAGGAAGTTTTACTCCTACGAGGCAGGTGAAAAACTGCTCGATCTCCTCCTGACTTAGAGTGAAGCACGCGGGAGGGTAGTCATTTCCGGTCTTCTTGGCGTTTTTGCCTTTGCGATGACTTTCCGTGTCCTGCTTCGCCTCATCATCATCATCATCATATATAGCGTGAAGCTCCTGCCTGATGCCCATTGATTTCAAGTCTGCCCTTGCTTTCGGCCCATCTTTGGTCCTCTCTGGCATGTTGAGCAGGGTACCAAGCAGACTCTCGCACACGTTCTTCGTGATATGCATGACATCAAGGCCATGAGGCACACGGTGGATCTTCCAGTACGGCAAGTCCCAGAAAACAGACCTCGTTTTCCATACCTTCAGCAGCGGCTCTGGCGCCTTTCGCTTCTTTCCCGGCTCTGGCGCCTTTTGTTTCTTTCCCGGCAGTGGGCAGTCTTTCCAATTTTTCAACAGCTCGTCTATTTCCTCGCCGCTCCTCGTACGCGGGCGTCCTCGGGGTTCGGTTTCACCATCGAATAGATCCTTGCGTTTTCTCCACGGGTCATCGTCGCGAAGCCACCTTCGATGTCCCATGAACACGGTTTTCAATGACCCGGGATCTCTATCTAGCTGGCGATACGTTGTGTCATCCATGCACCTGACGCATCCAGAAAATCCGTGGACCACCTGCCCCGCGACATATCTGTAACCGAGATAGTCGTGCACCGTCGTGAGCAGCGCGGCTCTCATAGGGAAATATTCTTTCTCTGCGGCGTCCCACGTATTGGCTGGTGTTTTCCACTGCGTGTCAAGCTCCTCTTTCAGCAGCCCCAGATACAGATTGATGTCGTTCCCTAGTTGTTTCGGTCCTTCAATTAGCATACTCATGTGAATGTACTTCCTCTTCATGCACAACCAGGGGGGAAGGTTGTACATCCACACAAACACAGACCAGGTGTTATGTGTGCTTCTCTGGCTGCCAAACGGATTGACTCCATCGGTGCTCGCGCCCAGCACGATGTTCCTTGGATCGTTCCCAAATTCTAGGTCTTCGAAGTTCAATGCTTGCCACTGGCTCGCATCCTTAGGGTGACTCAGCATCTTGTCTTTTTTATCTATCTCCGGATCATCTGCGTCATCTTCTCGCTTCTTCTCCTCCCTATCCGCGTGCCAACGCAGGAGCTTTGCTACCTTAGGGTCCGCGAAATACCGCTGCAGACGAGGAGTGATCGGAAAGTACCACACCACTTTTCGAGGAGCTTTCTTCTTCTTCTTGTATCGAGTAACGCCGCACACCGGACATATGGTAGACTCCGCGTGCTCGTCCCGATAAATGATGCAATTGTTCATGCACACATGGTATTTCACGTGCGGTAAATCCAGAGGACACACGATTTTCTTCGCCTCCTCCAAACTGGTCGGGCACTTGTTCCCCTTGGGAAGACGTTCGTGCCAGAATGACATGTTCTCGTCGAAGCATGCGTCGGTCATTTTGTGTTTTACCTTCATCTCCAGAGCCATGAGCGTTCCTTTCAGGCGGGTATCCTCGGGCCTGCATCCTTCATACAATGGAGTAACCGCGTCTAACTCTATTTGATCCATCTTGGCTTTCTCTCGGGCGGCAGCTCTTGCGTTATCCGTCTGCTTGAGAAGCAGCTCTTGAATATGAGGGTCCTGCACCCAACCCATCGATGGTCCAACGTCGTCTGCTCCGCCGGCATCATCATCTTCATGATCATGCCCGTCGTCTGCTCCGGCATGTTCCTCATCATCATGTCCTGCATCTTCTACATGATGACTGTGTACAGCATCACCGTCGTGATCATCTCCTGGGGATTCTTCGTCTTCTCGCCCGCCCGAGCCACGGTGGTTGTCTTGCTGCCCTTCCTCATTTCTTGCTCGACCCCCATGGACGACTTCGTAGTCATCTTCATCACCTTGCCACCGATAGCCATCCATGAAACCACGCAAGAGCAGGTGGTCCCGCACCTGCCCGGATTCTGGGTCCGCAATAAGGCTCTTCAGCTTGCATCTTCGACACGGACATCTTATCTCCGTCTCATTCTTTTGAAGCATCTCAGCCTTCGCGGACCTCAAAAACCTATTCACGATGCCTTCGGTCATCATGCGGACCATGGTCGCCTGTCGGGTAGAGCAAAACGATATTTTAGAACCAAGAAAAAATTTGGCATGACTTTCCCTAAAAATAGGACCAAAAAGAATGCTTAATGCCAAAATTCTCGCCGAAACGGAAATGAATCAACATTCCGGCAAAATATTGGCAACTATCGCATTTCAAATACCGGTACACCTCCAAACACAAACACATATGCAACACCACAAACATATGCAACACCACGAACATACATAGATCTAGCTAGGCCATAAAAAGTGCATGTGCACATTGTTGTAGGGAGAACAACATAAATATAGCTTCCCCCCTTACTTACCTATCGAAACAAGGTAATTTAACCACTTAAATTGAATGAATCTATGGTGGAAATGAGGTGAAAAAGAGGAGGCACCCGAGACAAGGAGGAGGTGGAGAGAATGAAGTGGGGAGAAAGTGAGTGTGGGTAGGAGAGGCTGTCCAAAATATCTTGTTGCTGCCCACTTACTAATGGCGCACCAACTCTAAATGCGCCATTAGTAATCCAGGTTACTAATGGCGCACCTTCTGGTGGTGCGCCATTAGTATGTTTGGACAGGCGCACTAGTTAAAAAAAATTTGATACTAATGGCGCACCCTGGGCCAGGTGCGCCATTACTAGTTACAACTAGTAATGGCGCACTGTGTCTGGTTGCGCCATTAGTATGTTTGGACAGGCGCACTAGTTAAATTTTTTTTTATACTAATGGCGCACCCTGGGCCAGGTGCGCCATTACTAGTTACAACTAGTAATGGCGCACTGTGTCTGGACGCGCCATTAGTATGTTTGGACAGGCGCACTAGTTAGTTAAAAAAGAATTTTTTTTGATACTAATGGCGCACCTTGGGCCAGGTGCGCCATTACTAGTTACAACTAGTAATAGCGCACTATGTCTGGATGCGCCATTAGTATGTTTGGACAGGCGCACTAGTAAAAAAAAAATTATACTAATGGCGCACCCTGCGCCAGGTGCGCCATTAGTAGTTTCAACTCTAATGGCGTATCAGAAGGTGGTGCGCCATTAGTATATACTAATGGCGCACCGCTTGTCTGGTGCGCCATTAGTGTCAATCCCATCTATAGCCCTTTTTCTAGTAGTGGCTGGGGCTCCCGTGGCTGGATGCTATGGGAGCTCCTCCCGAGGCTGAGTCGTGCTTGAAAGTGGCGGTGTAGCCGATGGCCTGAAGGGCCACTCCTTAAAGACGTCGGGTTCTTTCGGCTGCCGCTTGGATGCCCTTCTGGCAATGTCGCCGGCTTCCTTGTTAGTGCCCGGGGGCACGTGCTGCAGCTCCAGGCCCGAGAACTGCTTCTCCATCTTACGCACCTCCACGAGGTACGCCTCCATGTGCTCGTCCTTTGGCTCGTATACCTTGTTGGAGAAGTTGATGAGGAATTGCGAGTCGCCTCTGACGGTAAGGCGCTTCACCCCTAGAGCCGCAGCAGCCTTCAGGCCAGCTATGAGGCCTTCGTATTCTGCGATATTGTTGGAGACCTTCTCGCCATGCTGGAAGCAGAGTTGCACGACGTAGTAAAGCTTGTCCTGAGTGGGCGAAATGAGCACTGCTCCAGCCCCCGCGCCCTGGTGCGCGAAGGCGCCATCAAAAGACATGACCCAGCCGTCTGGAGCCCCGCTCCCTGGTGAAATGGATCGGTCTTCGCCTTCTCCAAGCATCGGGGGATCCGTCCATTCTGCCACAAAATCAGCGAGCGCAGCCCCTTTGATGACCCTGGTAGTGCTGAACTCCAACTAGAATGCTTGCAGCTCGATGTTCCACTCAGCAACCCTTCCAGCCGAGTTGGGGCTCCTGAGCACCCTCTCCAACGAATAAGCTGAGACGACCTTGATGGGGTGGCCCTGGAAGTAGTGTCGCAGCTTACGTGAGGCCACCAAGAGTGCGAGCAGGAGCTTCTGAGGCATGGGGTAGCGTGCCCTCGCGTCCCGCAGCACGGTGCTGACGAAGTACACCGGGTGTTCGACGAGAGCTGGCACACTGTCGAGGCCCGGGTCCTGCAGAGATCGGGGCATCTCCTGAGGGGGAGGGGTTCCTGAGACATGACCGCCCTCAAGAGTTTCTGCGACTTTGTCCTGCTGAGCTTGGTCTTCTGCCGCTGAGGCCTTTGCTGCACCTTCCTGACCCAGCACCACTTTGGCTCCGGCTTGGCGCAGCGTACCCTTGGCTTGGCGCTCCTCCCGAACCGCCACCAGCGCTGCGCTGGCGGAGTACGGTGTGGCTGCAAGGTAGAGTACCAAGCGCTCGAGAGGCCGTGGTGCCACCATCACCGGATGGCTGGTAAGGTATTTCTTGAGGTCTTGGAAGGCCTGGTCGGCCTCTGGGGTCCACTCGAACGGGCCCTTCTTCTTTATGAGCTTGAAGAAGGGTAAGGCGCACTCTCCCAGTTTGGAGATGAAACGCCCTAATGCGGTCACCCGCCCTGCTAGCTTCTGCATCTCTTTGAGGGTCTGTGGTGGGCTCATGTCCTCGATGGCCTTGATCTTCTCCGGGTTCGCCTCAATCCCTCTGTGGGATACGAGGAATCCCAGCAGCTTGCCGGAGGGGATGCCGAACACGCACTTCTCCGGGTTAAGCCTCAAGTTCACTTGGCGCAGGCTCTCAATGGTCTCCTCCAAGCCTTGAATCAATGTTCTCGCCTCGCGAGACTTTACCACTATGTCATCGACATAGGCCTCTGTGTTTCTCCCGAGCTGCCGCCCCAGGGCGATATCGAAGTCCACCAGTTCGGTGCGGTAGTTGTCGCGGGTGCCGAAGGTGAGAGGGAGGCGGATCTGCCCCAGAGAGTGGGCAGCTCCACCACCCACTCCCGAGAAGAGCTTGCTGAGGCTGAGCCGCTCGAGCGGCACGTGAAGAAGGCTGAAGGCTTCTACAGAGAGCAAGTTGAGGCTGGCACTGCCGTCGATGAGGGTCTTGGTAACGGCCACGTTGCAGATGGTGGGCGTGGAGAGCATTGGGAGCATGCCGGAGCCAGTGGTGGAGTCGGCGTGGTCTTCCGAGCCAACGGTGAGGTCGGCCTCTGGCGCAGCACAACCCAGCGGAGCCCCCGGGCGCTTGGAGGTGGCCCCAATCTGACGGAGGAACGGCTTGACGTGGCGATCTAAAGCCGGTGCTCGAGAGCCGCCCAGCAAGGTCGCGACTGCGTGCTGCGCCGGCACCGCGTAGCGAGCGGTGAAGAGGTCGTGGAGTTCCCCCCAGGAGGCCACCGTGGATCCCGGGAGGTTGAGCAGCCAGGCGCGCGGCTCGCCGGCGAGGGCCATGGGGAACCAGTTGGCCATGATCTTGTCGTCGCGTCCAGCCTCGAGGACAGTCTCCTCGTACGCCAGCAGGAATGGCGACGGGTCTGCCGTGCCGTCGTAACGCGGCGGCATCTCTGGCTTGAACTTGGTCGGCCATCGCACCCGCCGTAGGGCGGGTGCCAGGGCTCGGTACCCAGATGCTCCGCTGTCGATGTCGGCCGCGGAGGTGGATGGCGGGGCACCTGCCATGGAGGCGAAGTGCGGCGGCGCGGGGCGTAGGCTGGTGGAGAGGAGCTACGTCGCACCCCCTACTTGGCGCGCCAAATGTCGGATGTGGGGTTCCGGCAAACCCTTCAGGTTCGAACTCTGGGGTGCACGTGAAGTCTTTCCCTCCTACCGATCTATGCCCTAGCTCGCTAAGATCTCGCGGACGAACTCGACGAACTCGCAACACAGAAATACACGAGATTTATACTGGTTCGGGCCACCGTTGTGGTGTAATACCCTACTCCAGTGTGGTGGTGGTGGGTTGCCTCTTGGGCTGATGAAGAACAGTACAATGGGTAGAACAGCCTCCTGAGGTTGAGGTGTTCTTGTGCTTGATGAACTTAGCGGGCGAGAGCTGGGTGAACTGCTCGATGCCCCTACTGTGGTGGCTAGCTCTACTTATATAGGCTCTGGCCCTCTCCCCAAATATTGAGCGGGAAGGGAGCCAACAACGGCGGGCAAATTTGAAGGGGGACAACTAGTACAAGCTATCCTGACAAAAGCGGTATTCACCTGCAAAAGGCTCTAGTGGTGACGCCGTCTTGGGCTCCACGAAGACCTCCATCTTGCTGTCCTCCTGGTCTTGGTCTCATTGCACCGATAAGGCAACCTTTGCCTGATGCCTCGGTACTCCTCGCCTGCGCTGGCCTCCTTAGTACCAAAGAGGAAACCAGGACGCTGCGCGCGCTGGCGCCTGCCTGGTGCCGATAGTCATGGCTCACGTCACAAGAGCCTCGTGAGGTTCGCCCAGCCTTGATATCTCCGCTCCTCGTGAGCCTGCCTAACTAGGCCACTCCTGAGCAGGTCTTGCGTCGTCCGCCTCGCGAAGCTTGGCCCCTCGCGAGGGTCTTGGATGTCTTGTCGATGAAGATGGGCCGTACCGCCCGCTGGCTTGGCCACGTCGTGGGCCGCAGGCAGGCAAGTCTGGGGACCCCCGTTCCCAGAATGCCGACACCCGTGCACAAGTAAAGGGGTCAAAAGGAGAGCCCCTACTTTTGTACACCGACAGGAGCCCCCGGGCATGGGCCACACATAAGCGCGACGCGTTGTTGGGCCAGGCCCAGAACAGTGCGCGGGCAGGTTTGGCGGATTTTACCGCGGTAACTATTTCGTCCGCAGCGCTTCCCCACGACCCGCATTGAACGCGCGACGTGGAGGGTCGTGCGTGACGTGGGGGTCATGCGTGGGGCGGTTCCCGCACGCATGCGTCACATCACAGCAAAGAGGCGGCTCGTGCCTTCCCCATAAAAAGAGGTAGGCGTGGAGGCGCGGCTCATTTACTGAGTGGACTCGGGTCTCGGTCTGCAAGGCGCCCACACCCCATGATCACGGGGTCGGCAACGGTCGCCTCACCCGTCCCTTCGACTCTGCTTGCTCGCCACGTGCCTTTCATGCAGGTGGCAGACGGTGGAGGCGGGAAACCGGGCTGTCGCCGATTGGGGCAGCGGGTCGGTCCTGATTCCCTGCGCCCCCGATGACCAGATTGGCTGAGCAGGGCGGCCGAGCCTCGACCCCGCCCCTTTATAAGAAGGGGGAGGGGGGATGGCACCCTCACATTCTCCCAGCATCCACCTTCTTCCACTTTCGCTCCTCCCTTCCACCCATCATGGCGAGAGGGGGCGCAAGCCCTTCAACGGTGGGGGCGAGGGTCGCTGCTCGATAGCGCGTTCCTCCTTCACACGAGCTCGCGGCGGCGGAGCCGGCCACTATAGGAAGGGGGAGGGGGAGAGGTCGAGGTCACCGCGGCGGTCGGGGGAGAGGTTGACGAGGCAGCGCGATGCTCATGCGTCCGCCGGCGATGCCGCCCGTGATGGAGGGCCATGTCGGGGACCAGCCTGGGGAGTTCTTCATCGGGCTGCGCCGCCACCGCGTCGTCGTCTCCGTCTCCGTACCCCATTTTCTCGGGAAATGGAGCTCGACCCGCCCCAGACCCTCAGATTGCACATGAGGGGCTGCGGGAACGGCGGCACACAGGTCGACGTCAACTTCCCCGGTCCTCATGTTATGTACCTCCGTCGCGGGTGGAAGACATTTGCTCGCATCCATAGCCTGACGGCGGGGCTCGTCCTCTATTTCAAGTTAATGGAGGGCGGCCTGTTCTATGTCAAGGTCTTCGGAGATCTTGGAACTTGCCTAAAGTGTTGCGTGGAGAGCTCCTCCAACGATCAAGATTCCTCCTCGAGCAGGAGTGACGAGGAGGACAGCGACAGCGACGACGAGGGAGTCCAGCGACAGGATGCCGACCCCGACTTCGACTGACCGCACCGCCCCTCCCTCGGCCTCGCGCCTTGTTGAAGGCCTTCCTCGCCAAGCTCTCCATCGGGGCGCTCCCCGTCGTCTCCTTGGGCGGCTGGCGTAGGAGGGCCGGATGTAGGATCGAAAGTATGTCTAGAGGGGGGGGGTGATTAGACTACTTGACCAAATAAAAATCTAGCCTTTTCCCAATTTTAGTTCTTGGCAGATTTTAGCAACTTAGCACAAGTCAAGCAATCAACCTACACATGTAATTCTAAAATTATAGCAGCGGAATGTAAAACAATTGCATATGAAGGGAAAGGGAGGAGTTTGAGGGAGCAAACGCAATGTTGACATGGAGATTTTTTTTCCGTGGTTCCGATAGGGGGTGCTATCGTACATCCACGCTGATGGAGACTTCAACCCATGAAGGGTAACGGTTTTGTGAGTCCACGGAGGGCTCCACCCATGAAGGGTCCACGAAGAAGCAACCTTGTCTATCCCACCATGACCGTCGCCCACGAAGGACTTGCCTCACTAGGGTAGATCTTCACGAAGTAGGCGATCTCCTTGCCCTTACAAACTCCTTGGTTCAACTCCACAATCTTCACGGAGGCTCCCAAGTGACACGTAGCCAATCTAGGAGACACCACTCTCCAAGAAGTAACAAATGGTGTGTTGATGATGAACTCCTTGCGCTTGTGCTTCAAATGATAGTCTCCCCAACACTCAACTCTCTCTCACAGGATTTGGATTTGGTGGAAAGAAGATTTGAGTGGAAAGCAACTTGGGGAAGGCTAGAGATCAAGATTTATGTGGTTGGAATGGGATATCTTGACCTCAACACAAGTGTAGGTGGTTCTCTCTCAGAAAATATGTGTTGGAAGTGTAGGCATGTTCTGATGGCTCTCTCCACGAATGAAGAGTGGGTGGAGGGGTATATATAGCCTCCACACAAAATCTAACCGTTACACACAAATCACCAAACTCGGTGGGACTGATTCAGAGAACTCGGTCAGACCGATTTGGTTCATAATGTATCCGTTAGGTATTTCGGTGGGACCGACATGTCAACTCAGTGGGACCGATTTCATTAGGGTTAGGGCATAACGTAATCTCGGTGAGACCAATTACACAAACTTGGTGAGACCGATTTTGGTAATAGACTAAGAGAGAGTTGGTCAGGCAAACTCGGTGGGACCGATTTGCTCATCTCGGTTGGACCGAAACGTTACGAACGGGAAACAGAGAGTTTGCATTGCAATCTTGGTGGGACCGATCGCTCATCTCGGTTTGACCGAAACGTTACGACGGGAAACAGAGTGATTACAATCCCATCTCGGTGAGACCGAGATCCCTATCGGTGAGACTGAAAAGACTTGGGTTTCAGGCAGTGGCTATGTCAACTGAACTCGGTGGCTCCGGATATGAAATTTCGGTGGGGCCGAGTTGGACTTTTTGGTTTCGGACATATGTGGATATGAGAAAGAGTGGAGGGTTTTTGGAGCATATCACTAAGCATTTTGAGCAAGAACCTCATTAAGCAACACCTCATCCCCTATTAATAGTATTGGCTTTTCCTATAGACTTAATGTGATCTTGGATCACTAAAATAGAAAATGTAGAGTTTTGTGCTTTGAGCTTGAGACAATCTTTTGTCCTTAGCATTTTGAAGGGTCCACTTTCTAATCCATGCCATGCCAATCATTAAGCTTTCCTGAAATATTTATCTTGAAATAGCATTAGCTCAATGAGCTATATGTTGTCAGGAATTACTGAAACCACCCAGGGATAGTTTTACTTTCAATCTCCACCTTTTTGGTAATTGATGACAACATATAGATCAAAGCTTCGACAAATGATAAATAAGATTTAAAAACATCGTCACTTTGAGAAGTATGTGATAATCCAGAGCTCCCCCTAAATTTGTGCATTATTTAAAATTTGCTTTTGAATGCAAATGCACAATCGATTAGGATCATGGGTTACTCTTCCATGCACATACATCTTGGTGGAGCACTCAAAATGATAGAAGTTAAAAGCATGCACTCATCACCAAGCAAAAGTGAATGATCATATAAGGATATAAGAGATAGTATCATCCAACAAGTATTAAGGATAGCATATGATCAAACAAATGATCAACAAGTATCTCACAAAAGGATGTAAAGTATATCACACAAGAACACAAATAAAGTTTCAAACCAAATAAGCAAGATAGATAAAAAACCAACACTCTCTCTCTCTCTCGAAGACTATGATCTATACATTTTTCTCCCCCTTTGGCAACAAGTTACCAAAAAGTTCTAAAAATGCATAGTGCTAGACGTCTCTCAGGCTTTTTCTTCAGGAGGCGGTGTAGAAAGAAATCCAAGAACGAAGGCTTCAGATGAAGTAGCTGGAGCTAGTGGAGTAGCCGCGGGAGGTGGAACTGGAGCTGTAGCTGCAGGTGCTGAGGCTGTAGCTCGAGGATCTGTCATAGGCACTGCAGCTGATCTTTGTCCTCTGGGCACTCTAGCAAAAGAATATTAGCAAAAGCATATGTAGTAGACTTGCCCTTCTTCTCCTCTGCTTCCTCCTGGAGCTGCTCAACTACAGTTTGGATCTCAGTGACCTTCAGATCAAGATCATACAACTTTGTCTCAATAATCCTTTCCAAGCTCTCCTAGTTTTGAGTCAGGGTGGCCAAGCCCTTCCCAATTCTCAGTGTGGACTGGATCAGATGAGAAAGTTGATCTTGCTTGATCTTCAGGAACACTTGAGATGCCTCTTCTGCTCTTGGCATCTTGGCAGCTTTCTCAGCTTTAGCTTTCTCTCTCTTCTCATGTGCTCGCACTAATGTGGGGTCTTCTTCAGTCATCACCACTGTGTTGTTTTCAAATTCAGGGTATATGGCCAGGTGTTCCTTATCCAATAGATAAGTCCCGGTGCCCATTTTAGAATTGATGAGCTCCTGAATTTGTTGGGCATACCCACAGCTTCTCTTCTGGTCAGCAGCAGTCCTCTTGATTGTCTCAACAATCAAACTCATGACCTTGAATTTCTGTGGGACATCAAATATATGTAGCAAGTTTATAACATGTCAGTTCTATACGGAAAGGCATAATAGGGGATGAAAGACTTATCTGAATCCGCAGCCCCCAGCAACCTTGGCTTGCCATGGTTGGATCCTCCTGTCTTTAGCCCCCGACAGTCTTGGCTTCTCAGAGCCGGAGCGCCGGTCCATTCTCTTTCTCCCAAGCGGCTCAGCAGAAGTGTCCACGTGCCCTGCGAACCAAAGAGGACAGAAAGACGCACACTCGACCTCTAGGCTAGGTGTTAGTCGCCGCTAAGCACTATCAACCCTAACCGTGGGAGAGACTTAACCTAGCATGCATGCTATAACTTAGGGCGCCATCACTTTGTTTATTTATGCTCAGGGTCTGCGCCTGGCTTTGTACAGAGGGTTACATGCCTTGTCGGCAAAGCTTGTACAAAAGGTGGCTTGCCGGGAGGCCCGGCAAGCTGCGCCTCATGGGTAAAATTTGCGAAGATGCTCGATGTTCTAGGAGTTGCTCACTGGGACAGCATTTTCGGTCTCCAGGCAGACTGCGCCGGGCCTGGTGACTCGTATTACCCGATAAGGGCCTTCCCACTTTGGCATCAACTTGTTGGAATTCTTGGCCGAGTGAACACGCCGAAGAACAAGGTTGCCTTCCTCAAAGCTTCGGGCATGAACCTTGCGGCTATGGTAGCGGCGCAAGGCTTGCTGGTAGCATGCTGCTCTCACAGCCGCCCAAAGACGATCTTCCTCAAGGAGCATTGTGTCATCTTGCTATCGGTGTACAAAAGAAGGGGCGCATCTTTGTACCCCTTTACCTATGCACGGGCAGTTGGCGCTGCGCCCGCGGCCACACCAAGCAAAACAGGGGAGGTGAACCAAGGTAAAACCGAAGCCCAAGACAGCCAAGGCAACGCCAAGGCCAAGAACACAAAGATGCAGAGATGCGAAGAAGGTTTCCCCGGCAAGATCCTTGCCGGGGGCTCCCTCAGCGGCCCCGGCAAGACCCTTGCCGGGGCGGCTCGCACACACCAGCGGAGTGAGCCACCCTCGAGCCCACAGGTTCCAACTCAACCAACCACGTTGGAACTAGGGCTCGGGAGGCACCTCCATGGTGGCATGCAGATCTTTGTGAAGACAAGGAATATTCAAGATTAGATGAGGATTAAAAGACAACGGCCCTCAGCAAGATCCTTGCCGAGGAAAGCCACAAGACCCCCGGCAAGATCCTTGCCGAGGACAACAGCGCGCCACGGCAAGACCCTTGCGGGGCCACCCGGCAAGGCTCTCACCGAGGGCATCAGCGGGGACACTCCCAGGCCCGCACCAGCCAAGTCTCCACCGCCGTTCGCATGCAGCTGTCAGCCCAACCAGCTGGGCAGGCACCTGTGTGGCAACATGTAGCTTCCAGGCCAACTCATCAAGCGCCTGCGTGGCGGCATGCAGATCTCCGTGAAGACCCTACGACCGCGCCACCTCAGCTGCCTGCCTGCCTACATGGCACCGCATGCATTGCTGGCCAGGGCGCGTGTCCAAGCGGGGAGGAGCGGCGATGGACGGGACGGGCCTCGCTCCCGTCCCGGATAAAGCTAGGGGACACCTCAGCGGCTCATGAAATGCGGCTTTTCCTATAATACAAGCAATAAGCTCATAGCACTGTACGGCTTTCCACCTCCTGTGTGCTACTGTGGCAGCACCTTTCGACTATAAAAGGAGGCCCATGGCATACTGGAAAAGGATTCAGCTCTCTGAAATAGCGCAGCCACCGTGGCTAGTTCGAGAGCTCAAGAACACTCAATACATCCACCAATGCAGGACTAGGGTTTTACGCATCCTCGCGGCCCGAACCTGGGTAAACGATCCTTGTGCTGATTACTAATCCTGCTCTTCTCGCAACCCCGCGCCCCGGCAACCGTAGTAGGGATTCTTGTGATCCCATAGGTGTCGTTCCAGGCCGACATCTTTGGCGCGCCAGGTAGGGATGGCACAATGGTGAGAATCTGGTCTAGTAGTTACCCTTGTGTTTCTTCATCGCCATGTCTCCCAAGAAGAAGAAGGCCATGGCGATCAGCTCGTTGGGAGCCGAACGTCCCGTGCCAGTGCGGACGAGCAGCGGGCCGGTCGCGGACAGGACCAGGGCCGTGGTCCGCGAGAAGCAGCATCGCGCCTTACAGTCAGAGCCTGGCGAGCATCTTCGTTCGCGCGCCAGATGATCGGTCGCACGTCGCCAGATCCAAAGACGGAGCTGGGCCCCCCGCAGGCGGTGCGGGGCCCTCCAGGAGTGTCGTTGTGCCACCCCCGGGCGGTGCAGCAACCTCCAGGACGCCCACGCCGGCGCCCATAGCGCGCTCTTCCCATGGTGCGCGCAACGAGCAGCGTGACCGCGCTAAAGACCCCGGACACCGCTGTGGGAAGGGCCCTGTGCATCGTCCGCGAGACGAAAGAGTTCAGCATGCCTGCCGAAGTGCTGGCGAAAATGGCGCGCAGCCGCTGGGTCGTGATAGAGCTCCTTCTAACGTGATTAGAAGTCGAAGCGCGCCACGGTCCACGCAGTTGTCGCCGCCACCCACGCCAGCAGAAGCTTTGGCGCGCGCGCAGCTGCTCCTCGACTTCCCTCCTGCTGCAGAGAAGCTCGACGAGTGGAGGGCCACCATCCGGAGCCTTGTCGCCGTCGCCAACAAAGATGATTCGCAACCGGTGGGACCCTCGTGCCGGGGCCCCACCGAGCCACCACATGCCAGCGCTGGGAGGACCGGGGGTGCTGCGGTTACGGTGCACTCTCCTCCTCCTCGCCAGCCGCCGCGGGCGTCGGCCCATCATGACGACGCTTGTGATAACATCTCCATAGCGTTGTCCGACCCGCCGATCCGCCACGGCCAGCGCCAAGTTCTCCGAGAACGAGCTCACGAAGATGCTCGAACCACTATCGAGCGCCGGCATGATACACGCCACCAGTCGACAAACGGGCGGGACCCGCTATGGCGGGGGCTCCGGCGGCATACCTTATGAGGTGGGCTGCCCAGCCTTTACCCATGAGCTGCGGCAGTTCCAGTGGCCGTCCCACCGCACGTTCAAGCCTGACGTTGGCGAGAAGTATACTGGCAAGACCCATCCATCCGAGTTCCTCAGCATCAACAACATCGCGATGCAGGCTGTCGGAGCTCGCGACGACAAGGTGCTTGCCAATTACTTCCCGTTGGCACTGAAGCCCAATGTTATGTCTTGGTTGATGCACTTGCCGGCGGATTCCATTTCTTCTTGGTCGGATCTGTGCCATGAGTTCGTTGGCGCCTTCACTGGGGGCCACCAAGCTCATGGCCAGGCCAGTGATCTGCATATCATTCCCCGGAAGGATGGGGAAATCCTGCGCAAGTACATCCAGAGATTCAGCCAATGCAGTACAACATCCCCGGCATTCATCCCGCCGCTGTGATCAGTGCGTTCCATCAGAACATGCACAACCGCAAGATGCGCGAAGAGTTGGCGATGACCAAGGTTAAGGATGTGGCCGAACTCTGCGTTTTGGCCGACAGGTGCGCCCGGGCTGAAGAGGGAAGGAAGTACCCCGGCGAGGACGCCGGCGCAGAAACCGATTATACCGATGAAGACACCGCCGCCCCGATGAAGAAGGGCCGGCGTCGCAACAGGAAACGCAAGGGCAAGGCCGTGCTTGCCGTTGAAGGGTGTGACGACACCGGCGCTGCCAAGAAGGTCAAGGAAGACGACCCCGGCAAGGAGATTGCCGGGTGCGTCGCCTGCCGGGCCTTAGCAGCTGCCGACAAGCCAGGAGGCTCCGGCAAGCAGTACTGCAAGATCCACCACACCAAAGGCCATGACCTCCAGAACTGCCGGCAAGTCGAGCTGCCTGCTCAAAAGCAAAAGGCCGAGTATGAGAGGCGGGACAAGGCGAAGGGCCAGGACGGTGCCGAGGGATCCGGCAAGAAGCATGGCGGCCAAGGAGGCCGCCGCGACAAGGACAACCAGCAAGAGAGGCCCACCGGGGGCCGTGACAAGAAGCAAGAAGATGGTGATCATGACGAGGACGACGAGTCCTGCGAGCAAGAGTTCTAGAAGGCTACAGAGGCCATGTGCGTCGACGATGGCGCTTCGCTGCATACTTCTCACCGGCAGCTCAAGCAGTGGGCACGTGAGATTACAGCAGCGGAGCCGTCCTCCGACGCTCAGAAGCTGCTGAAGTGGTCTAGCACGCCCCTCATCTTTGACGCCGAGGACCACCCTGACCGCACAACCGCGGTCGGGTGTTTGCCGTTGTTGGTCTCCCCAACGCTACACAACCTCAAGGTGAACAAGATGTTGGTCGACGGCGGGTCCGGCCTCAACTTGATCTCGCCCGTTGTGATCAAAAGGCTGCAGATCCCTGATGGAGACCTCGAGGAAACGGGCACGTTTCAAGGGGTCAACCCGGGGAGGAGCCAGCCGAAGGGGCGGGTCATGCTGCCCGTGACGTTTGGAGGGAGTTGAACCACAGGACGGAGAGGATCGTTTTCGACGTGGCCGAGATCCCCTTGCCCTAAACGGGATCCTCAGCCGCCCGGCACTAGCCAAGTTCATGGCAGTGTCGCACTACGCCTACAACATGATAAAGATGCCCGGGCCGTTGACTATCATCTTCGTCCCCTCCGATAAGAAGGACGCGCTGATTTGCGCCGACCAACTCTACCGGGAAGCAGTTGCAGCAGCTGCCGCCAAGGCAGTTGCTCATGCCGCCGAAGCCCTTGGAGGGAAGAAGAAGCCCGACAAGACCTCTCGCACCAACTCCGGCAAGCGCACCTCCTCGGAGTGTTGTGCTGCCATCGAGGACGTGCCAGAGAGCTCTACCGTCAAGAGCAAGAAATCCAGAGCTGAGCCATCATAGACCAAGAAGGTGTCTGTCAGGGAGGATGGCACGGGAGGGGCTTTCACCATAGGCTCCACCCTCGACAGCAAATAGGAAGGCGAGCTCATCACCTTCCTGCGGGCGAATGTCGACGTGTTTGCATGGCAAGCATCCGACATGCCCGATGTTCCCAGGGAGGTGATTGAGCACCACCTAGCTGTCTGTCCTCATGCGTGGCCCGTCAAGCAGAAGGTCAGAAAGCAGGCTCTGGAGAGGCAGGAATTCATCACTGAGGAGATCAGGAAGTTGGAAGCGGCTGGTTTGGTGAGAGGAGTGCTCCATCCGACGTGGTTGGCCAATCCGGTAGTGGTGCGCAAGGCAAGTGGGACGTGGAGGCTGTGTACTGATTACACAGACATCAATAAGGCTTGTCCTAAGGACCCCTTCCCGTTGCCGCGCATCGACCAGATTGTAGACTCCACGGCCGGGTGTGATCTGCTGTCATTCCTCGACGCCTACTCGGGCTACCACCAAATCTTCATGACGAGAGAAGATGAAGAGAAGACAGCATTCATCACCCCATGTGGTACGTATTGCTTTTTACGGATGCCTTTCGGGTTGAAGTGTGATGGCTCGACGTTTGCAAGAGCAGTCCAAATTGGTTTTGAACCCCAGCTCCATAGAAATATAGAGGCATACATGGATGACATAGTGGTCAAAACCAAGGACGGGCAACTCTTGTGCAAGATTTGGAAGAGACATTTGCCAACCTGCGCAAGATCAACCTCAAGCTGAACCCTAAGAAGTGTGTCTTCGGCGTTCCGTCCAGCAAACTTCTCGGGTTCTTTGTGTCACAACGTGGGATCGAGGCAAATCCAGACAAAATCAAGGCTATTGAACAGATTGAGGCGCCCAAGTGGATCAAGGATGTGCGTCGGCTCACCGGCTGGGTCGCCGCCATGAGCCGATTCATCTCCAAGTCCGCCGAGGGTGCCCTTCCCTTCTTCAAGATCTTCAAGAAGGCAGGTCCGATGGAGTGGACCCAGAAGCCAAGGCTGCGTTGCAGGATCTGAAGAAATACCTTTCCTCCATGACAATAGTGGTTGCGCCTAAGCCACAGGAACCATTGTTGCTGTACCTAACGGCAACGAATCAAGTGGTCAGCGCCGCACTGGTGGCACAGAGGGAGGTCGATGAGGAGGCAGTGGCGACGGCAGAACCAGCGGACGGCGAGCCAAAGAATCCCCCAGTAGGACCTGGTGCCGGCAAGGCAAGGCCCCCGGCAGAGTCTGACGCCGTCAGGGCAATACCCGCACAGTCAAGCGATGTGGTGCAGAAGAAGAAGATGATGCAGCACCCGGTTTACTTTGTCAGCTCCCTCTTGCAGGGGGCTAGGTCGAGGTACTCCGGTGTGGAGAAATTGCTCTTCGGCCTCCTTATGGCCTCGAGGAAGTTGCGTCATTACTTCCAAGCCCACGATATCACCGTCGTCACCCGCCTCCCGCTACAACGGATACTGCACAACCCAGATGCAACCGGAAGGATTGTGGAATGGGCCTTGGAGTTGTCGAGCTTTGGGTTGAAGTTTGAAAGTACCTCAACAATCCAAAGCAGAATCTTGGCAGAGTTCATTGCGGAATGGACCTCAACACGTGACGAAGAAATCCAAGAGACCGTTCTCCCCAGCCAGGAAGCGGACCGCGACTGGATCATGTACTTTGATGGGGCCTTCTCGCTGTAAGGCACCGGTGCCGGTGTGCTGCTTGTCGCACCCACTGGAGAGCACCTCAACTACGTGATCCAGATGCACTTCCCCCGGGAGATGTCCGCAAACAACACTGCTGAGTATGAGGGGCTGCTTGCCGGTCTCAGGATCGCAGCAGACCTCGGGGTGAAGAAGGTCATCGTCAGGGGTGACTCGCAGCTTGTCATCAGACAAGTCAACAAGGATTACCAGAGCCCATTGATGGAGGCCTACGTAGATGAAGTGAGGAAGCTGGAGGAACACTTTGCGGTATCCAGACGAAGCACGTTCCCCAAGCGGAGAACGACATCGCCGATTACCTATCGAAGCGTGCTGCATTCAAGCTACCTGTGGAATTAGGTACCTTTTTGCTTCGGTTAACTCAGCCATCCGTCAAACCATCGACGGGGCGGAACAAGCGAAAGAAATCAGGTCCCAACAAGTACTTTCCTACCGAGCTCCCTGGGGCTGCCGGCAAGGATGCTGCCACGGACGCTGAGCCTGCCAAAGAGCAACTGGCTCCGGCAGGGCGTCAAGCCCTGGCCGTGGAGACAGCCGCTCCCATGGCAGAGGAAATGCCTTTGGTCCTTGCCGTCGAGCCCCAGGCTCCGGCGTGGGCGCAGCATACTGTCCGATTCCTCCAAACAGGGGAAGATCCTAAGGAGCAGGAAGAAGCGAAAAAAGTAGCCCGTCGGTCTGCCTTGTACCAGTTCTTCGATGATGTCCTATACAGGAGATGGCCGAACGGTGTGAAATTGAAGTGCATCCCCTGGGAGGAAGGACTGAAGCTGTTGGTAGAGATACATGGAGGCATATGTGGCTCCCACATAGGGTCGAGGGCCCTTGCCGGGAAGGCGTTCCGGCAAGGTTTCTTTTGGCCCACCGCCCTCCATATGAGTTCCGTGGGGACAACTGCTTCTGCCCCGTATACCAGGGCAAAGGGTGTCTGGCCGGTGGCTCGATTTGGCATCGTCCTGATCAACCAAAGAACCGCCGGCAACTCATCAATCCAGCGCCTTCCGCTCTTATGCAGCCTGTAAAAAGTCTTTTTCCTCAGGCCATGCAACAGTTCAGCATTTGCCCTCTCTGCCTGGCCGTTGCTCCATGGGTGTGCCACGGAAGCGAAACAGACCTTGCTGCCGAGGTCTTGGATGTATTGCATGAAGGTGTGGATCGTGAACTGCGTGCCGTTGTCGGTGATTACTCTGCTTGGCACACCAAAACTGCACACTAGCCCCTTGAAGAACTTGGCGGCTGACTGTGCTGTCACCTTCCTCACCGCTTCCACCTCCGGCCACTTTGTGAACTTGTCGATCGCAACGTACAAGTACTCAAAGCCTCCGAAGGCGCGGGGGAAAGGCCTAGTATGTCGAGCCCCCAGACCGAGAATGGCCAGGAGAGAGGAATTGTCTGAAGGGCTTGAGCTGGTTGATGAAGCTTCTTCGAATGGAACTGACACGCTTCGCACTTGGTTACTAGTGCCATTGCATCCTGGAGGGCAGTGGGCCAGAAGAAACCCTGCCGGAACGCCTTGCCGGCAAGGGCCCTTGACCCTATGTGGGAGCCACATATGCCTCTGTGTATCTCCGCCAACAACTCCAGTCCTTCCTCCCGGGGAATGCACTTTAATTTCACTCCGTTTGATCTTCTCCTGTACAGGACGTCATTAACGAACTGATACATAGCACACCGACGGGCTACCTTATCTGCTTGTTCCTGCTCCTCAGTAAGCTCCCCTGTTTGGAGGAATCGGACGGTATGTTGTGCCCATGCCGGAGCCTGGGGCTCGATGGCAAGTACCAAAGGCATTTCTTCCGCCATGGGAGCGGCTGTCTCTATGGCCAAGGCTTGACGGCCTGCCGGATCGGTCGCTCCACGGCAGGCTTAGAGTCCACGGCAACACCCTTGCCGGTGGCCCCTGGGGGCTCTGCAGGAAAGTACTTGTCGGTGCCTGATTTCCTCCGCTTCTGCTCCGTTGATGGTTCGGCGGATGGTTGAGTTAACTGAAGCGAAAAGGTACCTGGTTCCACAGGTAGCTTGAATGCAGCGCGCTTTGACACGTAATCGGTGATGTCGTTCTCTGCTCGGGGAACGTGCTCCGCTTGTATACCGTCAAAGCGCTCCTCCAGCTTCCTCACCTCATCTACGTAGGCCTCCATCAACGGGCTCTAATAATCTTTGTTGACATTTCTGACGACAAGCTGCGACTCACCCCTGACGATGTGCTTTTTAACTCCGAGGTCTGCCGCGATCCTGAGATCAACAAGCAACCCCTCGTACTCAGCAGTGTTGTTGGTGGACATCTCCCTGGGAAAGTGCATCTGGACTACATACTTGAGGTGCTCTCTGGTGGGTGCGACAAGCAGCACACCAGCACCGGCGCCTTGCAGCAAGAAAGCTCCATCAAAGTACATAATGCAGTCGCGGGCTGTTTCCTTCCCGGGGAGAGTGGTCTCCTGGTTCTCTTCATCAGGCGTTGAGGTCCATTCTGCAATGAACTCCGCCAGGACTCTACTCTGGATTGTTGAAGTACTTTCAAACATCAACCCAAAGCTTGATAACTCCAGGGCCCACTCCACAATCCTTCCGGTTGCGTCTGGGTTGTGCAGTATCCGTTGGAACGGGAAGCGGGTGACGATAGTGATCTCGTGGCCTGGAAGTAATGATGCAGCTTCCTCGAGGCCATAAGGAGGCCGAAGAGCAATTTCTGCACACCGGAGTACCTCGACCTAGCCCCCTGCAAGAGGGAGCTGACAAAGTAAACCGGGTGCTGCATCATCTTCTTCTCCTGCACCACTTCATTGGGCTGGGCGTGCCCCGTCTTGACGGCGTCGGACTCTGCCGGGGGCCTTGCCTTGCCGGCACAAGGCCCTGCCGGGGGAATCTCTGAGTTGCCATCTGCCGGTCCTGCCGTTGCCACTACCTCTTTGTCGACCTCCCTCTGTGCCACCAGTGCGGCGCTGACCACTTGATTCGTCACCGCCAGATACAGCAGCAACGGCTCTTGCGGTTTAGGCGCCACAAGCACTGGTGTAGAAGAGAGGTACTTCTTCAGATCCTGCAGTGCTGCTTCGGCCTCCGGGGTCCACTCCATTGGGCCCGCCTTTTTCAAAATTTTAAAAAAGGGAATGGCGCGCTCGGCAGACTTGGAGATGAATCGGCTCATGGCCGCAACGTAGCCAGTGAGCCGACGCACATCCTTGATCCGCTTGGGTTCCTCAATCTGCTCGATAGCCTTGATTTTGTCTGGGTTTGCCTCAATCCCACGCTGCGACACGAAGAACCCGAGAAGTTTGCCGGACGGAACGCCGAAGACACACTTCTCAGGGTTCATCTTGAGGTTGATCTTGCGCAGGTTGGCAAACGTCTCTTCTAAGTCTTGTACAAGAGTTGCCATGTCCTTGGTTTTGACCACTATGTCATCCATATAAGCTTCCATATTTCTATGTAGCTGGGGCTCAAAACCACTCTGGACTGCCCTTCCAAACGTCGAGCCAGCACTCTTCAACCCGAAAGGCATCCGTAAAAATCAGTACGTACCACATGGGGTGATGAATGCTGTCTTCTCTTCGTCTTCTCTTGTCATGAAGATCTAGTGGTAGCCCGAGTAGGCGTCGAGGAATGATAACAGATCACACCTGGCCATGGAGTCAATAATCTAGTCGATGCGCGGCAATGGGAAGGGGTCCTTAGGACAAGCCTTATTGATATCTGTGTAGTCAATACACAGCCTCCACTTCCCGTTTGCCTTGCGCACCACCACCAGATTGGCCAAGCATGTCGGATGGAGCACTCCCCTCACCAAGCCTGCCGCTTCCAACTTCCTGATCTCTTCCGTGATGAACTTTTTCCGTTCCAGAGCTTGCTTCCCGACCTTCTGCTTGACGGGCCGCGCTTGAGGACAAACAGCTAGGTGGCGCTCAATCACCTCCCAGGGAACACCGGGGATGTCGGATGATTGCCATGCAAACACATCGAAGTTTGCCCGTAGGAAGGTGACGAGCACGCCTTCCTATTTGCTGTCGAGGGTGGAGCTTATGGTGAAAGCCCCTCCCGTGCCACCCTCCCTAACGGACACCTTCTTGGTCTGTGGTGGCGCAGCTCTGGATTTATTGCTCTTGCCGGTGGAGCTCTCTGGCATGTCCTCGATGGTAGCACAACACTCCGAAGAGGTGCGCTTGCCGGAGTGGGTGCGAGAGGTCTTGCCGGGCTTCTTCTTCCCTCCCGGGGCTTCAGCGGCAGGAGCAAGTGCCTTGGCGGCAGCTGCTGCAACTGCTTCCCGGTAGAGTAGGTCGGCGCAGATCAGCGCATCCTTCTTGTCGCAGGGGACGGTGATGATGGTCATCGGCCCAGGCATCTTTAGCGTGTTGTAGGCGTAATGCGACGCCGCCATGAGCTTGGCTAGTGCCGGGCGGCCGAGGATCCCGTTGTAGGGCAAGGGGATCTCGGCTACATCAAATACAATTGTCAGGACCCCGATTCCAAGTCACACCGATCTAGCCTGTAACACCTCATATAACATTGCGGCCTCACGCATGGTACTCCCACGGGTGTCGCCTTACCATGGCCCGGGACCGTTTGCGCCTTTTGGCTCACGTATATGATAATGTCGCTAGCATCCATATGACAGAGAACCCGGGCCGACATGGCTAGTCGTGAACCCAAAGCGGCACTAACGTATGGGGACAGGCATACATGAATCAACATCGAACGTGTCGGTCAGCAGCGTGTGAATCCGGGCTGTAGCACTGGGCTAACAGGACTCCGGGAACCCGGGCTGTAGCAGGGTACGCAGGACTCCGGATGTCACCGCGTGACATTTCCCCGAAGGGACAGACACAGGAACGATATGACTCACATGCCGGCCAGTCAAGTGTCCAGAGCAGTAGTGCTGGGCTAGCAGGACTCCGGTGAACCGGGCTGTAGCGGACTACTATGGCTCAAGGAGGCACTAGACTACATTTCCCCATAAGAGAGGCTGCTAAAGATAAACAACTAGATTGTCGGATCCCACACATACCAAGCATTTCAAACATACACACAATATGCTCGATATGTGCAAATACAACATGGCATCACAACAAAACTCTACAACTCAAGTACTTTATTTAAAGGGCTCCGGAGAGCCTTACATAACTTGTTCATACAGATAGGGGTCACATGACCCGACACTCAAGTCATACAATCATACAAGCACATGCGGAAGCAAACTGTCTGGGTACAGACACTAGAAAGAAAGAAGGCTTGACGAAGCCTGTCTATCTACATAGGCCCTTCACAAGCCTAGATCACCACCTGGGTGGCGCGTCACTCGTCGTCGTCGAGTTCTACGTAGAACCCGTCAGAAGGGGCGGTGTTGTCGTCTGAAAACAGTAATTAGGCAACATGAGTACAAAGGTACTCATCAAGTCTTACAACAGATCCTACTATACATGCTCATTCTCAAGAAGGTAGTGGGGTTATTGCAGCAAGCCAGCTTTGACTCTTGGCTAAGCTATCCTACGGTACACCACTTGTGAAATAGTTTTCGCACACGAGTCCACTAATCACCATCTCAATACTCCACCGTGGATCCTCCCTCGTCATCCAACGAGAGGGCCATCCGCGGTACTCACACTTATCTTGAGGCTTTTAGTAGTATCCATTTACTTGCCTATGAACTGCATAAGCGACCAAGTAGTCCTTTACCGCGGACGCGGCTATTCGAATAGTTTCATACCCTGCAGGGGTGTACTTCGTCACACACGCTCTCACCACTTATCGTTGCTACACGACGTGTACTCGGCAACCTTCAAGAGGAAGCCCAACGTGGGTGTCGGCCACAGCCTACCTAAACACTCGAGTCTCTAGTCCAGGTTTATCGCCTATTCAGGTTCCATCCGCAGGGAGTCCGGCCGAGGTTTCCACATACGGCCCCGAACGATGTGTGCAGGGTTCCCGGTCACCAAACGGGCGACTCGGTACACCGGGCCACGAGCCTACCGCATCACAGCCCACCCCTTGGTCAGCGCTGTCCACGGCCTCCAGCTTACTACAAACACCAGAAACTACGTGCAACTCCAGGACAGAGGACAAGGGTAAATAAGAAGCCGAGGGGGTCCATTGGTTTCGGGCCCAATGTGTGGTAGTAGCTGAATCTTAAATCACGCATACAGACTCAGTTCTTAGGGACGGTCTCAATGAAACAACCCACCATGTACTCCTACATGGCCTCCCATCGATACCTTTACCAAATCGTATTCAACACTTTACTCTCTTTACCGACACACACACTTTCACTCTAGTTCATCACCCTGATGAGCCAGACCTGACACAACTCTAAGCATAGCAAGCATAGCATTGTAGGAACACAACAAGGCTCAATCAACTCCTACACATGCTAGTGGGTTTCATCTAGTTACTGTGGCAATGACAGGTCATGCAAAGGAAAGTGGGTTCAACTACCGCAACACACGGCAGTTTGAATCGCGTTGTCTTAATGCAGTAAACGAGAGCAGAAGCGAGAAGATGGGTTTGTATCGAAATGATCAATGGGTTGCTTGCCTGACAAAGTGGTGGTGGGATTCTGCCCTTCAATTGGATACTCGTGAATATCCTCGGAGGCAGGACCTACCACAATGAACACATCGAAGCACAATCAACACCAAGCAAGTGCAACAATATGATGCATGCATGGGACATGGCAAAATGGATGTATTGGGCTAATGCAACTAAGACCAGATGGGTTTGGACTAATTTGAATCAAAGATTCAAATTCCAAGTTCATAAATGGCCCATGTTAGTGCTTTATCTTGTTCTGTATAAAACAGTAGGTTAACTTGCTTAATCATGCATGAAACCAGTGCAGATGGATAGAATGGATTTTTCTGATCATTTTTCATATATAAATCTTTTCATTCTGAGCTATAGATTACTTTCTATGATTTTTTGACGTTTGTGATAATTTCTGGAATTTCCAATATAAGAATAATTCCAGTAAAAGCTTTACTGCGTCAGCCTGACGTCAGCAGGTCAACGGGGTCGTCCAGGTCAAACCTGACGTGTGGGTCCCCTGTGTCAGTGACACTGTTAGGTAATTAGTTAATTAGGATTAGTTTTAATTCTAACTCAGATTAGTTAGCAGGCGGGCCACACTCGTCAGTGACCCTGGGGGGGGTTGACCTGTGGTCAAACCACGTTGACTCGCCGGCGCTTAGCCGCCGGCGACGTCCAGACGCGGCGGTGGAGTGCGGGATCCCCCTCCGGCGACCAAAAGGATGGCGGAGAGTACCTATGTGTAGCTGGGGGCGAACCGCGTCGACTGGTGGTGGTGGAGGAGCTCGGGGTCGCCGGAATCGACGCCGGCGACGAGCCGGGCGGCTGCCGGGTACGGACGTAGTCGAAACCGTAGCTAGAGAGCGCGGCGAGGAATGTGTGAGGGTGCTACGGGTTCCTGGCGTTGCGGTGAAGCTAATGGCTACGGTGGTGTGGCCGTTGGATGGCCGGAGCCTCGTCGGCGACGAGCTCGTGCGGCGGCGCGTACGGGTGAGCTTCGTGCGGTGGCTACAGAGCTCGAGAGAGAGAGGAGAGGATGGGAAGGTGGCCATGCTCACGGCGGTTGCGACGGAGCAGGCGGCGAGGTCGGAGACGAGCTATAGCAGTGGCGACGGCGGAGGGGATCTCCGACGGTGAGCGGCGAAGGCGAGGTCGGTGACGGAGCTTCGGGGCAAACGAGCGCTCGGGGCTCAGCTTGCTCGAAGGAGTGGGCGACGGCGGTGCTATAGGACACGGTAGAACGGCGCAAGGTCGACGGTGGCCGCGGTTACTCCGGTGAGGTGTCTGCGGCGGCGTCGGCCATGGTGGGGAGAAGGCGAGGGAGAGGCGATGGGGGAGAATGGCGATGTCCGGGGGCTCGGGGCGCGTCGAGAGAGGTCGGCCAGCTCATCCGCGGCGGGGGCGGCAAGCTGCTGGCGCCGTGGCAAGCTCACGCTCGCCGGCGTCACGTCTCTGCCTGCTCTGGCGAGAGCAGGCAGCTGACTGGCGCGGGCCAGCACAGTGCTGGGCCGCCAGGTGGGCTGCCAGGTAAGTCTTCTGCCTTCTGTTCTTTTCTCTTTTTATTTATTTCTGTACTGTGTTTTGAAATAGTAAAAATACTATTTCATTTGGAAAAATCCTGAAAATATTCTGAGGCACCTTTGAGATTATTCCCAACAGCCTAAAAATACCTTCAAGATTATTTGGGCATTTAAAAATATTTATAGCATTTAAAATGCCCAAATGCAAATACTTATGGCTTGTGCAAAAATCCAAGATGGCCTCCAAAAATATGAAACCATTTTTGGCAGAGGTTTTAGCCAAGACCAAAGGTGGTGAACATTTATGGAGGGCATTTCAGGTTCATTGAAAGAATTTTAGTAAACCCTAGTTGTTCCAGGGGGTGCTGGGGGTTTCTGGCATCCCCATTTCAGGTTTCTGTGAAATGTAGACATGATGCAACACTCTAATGCATGAACTAACTAGGATGTGACAACAATCCTCTCTGTCCTGTAGTTCAACTCGCCTTCGAACGTCACAGGCAATGTGATCTTCCCCTTCGGCTGGCTTCTTCCCGGGTTGACCCCTTGAAACGTGCCCGTCTCCTCGAGGTCCCCGTCGGGAATTTGCAACCTCTTGATCACAACAGGCGAGATTAAGTTCAGACCGGCCCCGCCGTCAACTAGCATCTTATTCACCTTGAGGTTGCGTATCGTTGGTGAGACCAACAACGGCAAACACCCGACCGCAGTGGTGTGATCAGGGTTGTCCTCGCGTCAAAGATGATGGGCGTGCTGGACCACTTCAGCGGCTTCTGAGAGTCGAATGATGGCTCCGCTGCTGTGATCTCACACGCCCACTGCTTGAGCTGGCGGTGAGAAGTATGCAGCGAGGCGCCACCATCGACACACATGGCCTCCGTTGCCTTCTGAAACTCTTGCTCGCCGGACTCGTTGTCCTCATCATGATCATCATCTTCTTGCTTCTTGTCACGGCCTTGGGCGGGCCTCTCTTGCTGGTTATCCTTGCTGCGGCGACCTCCTTGGCCGGCACGCTTCTTGCCGGACCCCTCAGCACCATCCTGGCCCTTCTCCTTGTCCCGCCTCTCATACTCAGCTTTTTGCTTCTCAGCAAGCAACTCGACTTGCCGGCAGTTCTGGAGGTCGCGGCCCTTGGTGTGATGGATCTTGCAATACTACTTGTCGGAGCCCCCTGGCTTGTCGGTAGTCGCCAAGCCCAGGCAAGCGGCGCACCCGGCAATTTCCTTGCCGGGGTCGTCTGCCTTGCTCTTCTTGGCGGCGCCGGTTCTGTCGGATCCCTCGACGCAAGCACGGTCTTGCCGTTGCGTTTCCTGTTGCGACGCCGGCCCTTCTTCGTCGGGGCGGCGGTGTCTTCATCAGTAGAGTCGGTTTCCGCACCAGCGTCCTCGCCAGGGTACTTCCTTCCCTCTTCAGCCCGGGCACACCTATCAGCAAGAACATAAAGTTCGGCCACATCCTTAACCTTGTTCATCGCCAACTCTTCGTGCATCTTGCGGTTGCGCACGTTCTGATGGAATGCTCTAATCACGGCGGCGGGATGAACATCGGGGATGTTGTACTGCACCCGGCTGAACCTCTGGATGTACTTGCACAGGGTTTCCCCTTCCTTCTGTGGAATGATATGCAAATCACTGGCCTGGCCATGAGCTTGGTGGACTCCGGTGAAGGCACCAACGAACTCATGGCACAAATCCGACCAAGAAGAAATGGAATCCGCCGGCAAGTGCATCAACCAAGACATGACGTTGGGCTTCAGTGCCAACGGGATGTAATTGGCAAGCACCTTGTCGTCGCGAGCTCCGGCAGCTTGCATCGCGATGGTGTAGATGCTGAGGAACTCTGACGGATCGGTCTTGCCGTTGTCCTTCTCGCCGACATCGGGCTTGAACGTGTGGTGGGACGGCCACTGGAACCGCGCAGCTCACGGGTAAAGGCTGGGCAACCCACCTCGTAAGGTAGGCCGCCGAAGCCCCCCAGTGCTGGGTGGTCCATACCGAGTCCCGCCCGATTATCCGACTGGTGGCGCGTATCGCGCCGGCGCTCAATAGTGGTTCGAGCATCTTCGTGGGCTCGTTCTCGAAGAACTTGGCGCTGGTCGTGGTAGGTCCGTGGGTCGGACGACGCAATGGAAATGTTATCACACGCGTCATCACGACGGATCGACACCGGCGGCAACTGGCGTGGGGGAGGAGAGTGTACTGTGGCTGCAGCTCCCCCGGTCCTCCCACCACTGACATGTGGTGGCTCGACGGAGCGCCGGCCCGAGGGCCCCGCCAGTCCCGGATCATCTTTATTGGAGACGGCGACGAGGCTCCGGATGGTGGCTCTCCACTCTTCGAGCTTCTCCACAGCAGGAGGGAAGTCGAGGAGCAGCTGCGCGCACGCCAAAGCCTCTGCTGGCGTGGGTGGTGGCGACAGCTGCATGGACCGCGGCGTGCTTCGACTTCTAACCACGTTAGAAGGAGCTCTATCGCGGCCCAGTGGCTGCGTGCCATTTTGGATAGCACTTCGGTGGGCATGTTGTACTCCTTCATCCCGTGGATGATGCACAGGGCTCTTCCCACGGCAGTGTCCAGGTTCACCGGCGTGGTGACGCTGCTCATCGCGCACACCATGGTAAGAGCGTGCTATGGGCGCCGGGGTGGGCGTCTTGGAGGTCGCTGCGCCGCCTATAGGGGGCACAGCGATGCCCCTGGAGGGCCCCGCGCTCCCTGCTGGGGGCCCAGCCCCGTCTTTGGACTTGGCGATGTGCGACCCGTCGTCTGGCACACGAAAGATGCCGCTCGCTAGGATCTGACTGCCAGAGCAATGCTGGTGCTCGCGGGCCGCGGCTCGGGTTCTGTCCGCGACCGGCCCGCTGCTCCTCCACACTGGCACGGGCCATTCGGCTCCCGACGAGCCGATCGCCGTGATCGTCTTTTTCTTGGGAGCTATGGTGATGAAGAACTGCTAGGCTAACTGCTAGATCAGATTCTCCCGACTGCGCCCCCTACCTGGCACGCCAAAGATGTCGGGGAAATGACACCTATGGGATCACTAGAATCCCTTCTACGGTTGGCGGGCGTGTGGTTGTGAGAAGAGCAGGTCTAACAGGGAGCACACGAATAGTTTACCCAAGTTCGGGCCGCGAGGATGCATAATACCCTAGTCCTGCTTTGTGGATGTATTGAGTGCTCTTGTGTTCTTGAGCTAGCTACGGGGTGTAACTTGCCAAAAGAGCCGAATCCCTCTCCTGGTCGCCTCGTGCCTCCTTTTATAGGCAAAAGGTGTCACCAAAGTGGCACACAGGAGGTGGAAAGGTGTACAGCGCGCGAGCTTATCGCCCGGCGTTACGGAACAAAGCGCAATAAATGCGCTACTTAGGTGTCCATTAGCTTTATCGGGGATGGGAACGAGGCCCATCCTGTCCGTCGCCGCTCCGCCTCGCTTCGACACGCGCCCAGGCCAGTGATGCGTGCGGTGCCATGTAGGCAGGCAGGCTGCTGAGGTGGTGCGGTGGTGGAGCCTTCACGAAGATCTGCATGCCACCACGCGGGTGCTTGCTGAGTTGGTGTAGAGGCCGCCCGTCGCCACGCAGGTGCCTGCCCAGCTGGTTGAGCTAGCAGCTACTTGGGGACGGCGGTGGAGTCATGGCTGGTGCGGGCCTGGCAGTGGCCCCGCTGATGCCTTCAGCAAGGGTCTTGCCAGGGGCCCGGCAAGGATCTTGGCGTGGCGTCGCGGTTGTCCCGGCAGTGCCGGGGGACTTGTGGATCTCCTCGGCTAGGATCCCACCAAGGGTCTCCGCCTTCTGGTCCTCATCTGATCTTGTGTGTTCATGATCTTCACGAACCCACGGGCTCTGGTTCCAATGTAGTTGGTTGGCTGGTGTTGGAACCCACGGGCTCAAGGGTAGCCTGCTCCACTGGCATCGGGCAAGTTGCCCCGGCAAGGCTCTTGCCGGGGTTGCGGAGGCCGCCCCGGCAAGGGACTTGCCGGGGGAGTCCACCTCGCCCCTTCGCTCTCATATGTTTCTGGTCTTAGCGTTGCCTCGGTTGCCTTGCGCTTCGGCTTCTCTCCGGCCTCCCTCCTTTGCCATGCTAAGTGTGGCCGCGGCGCATGGCGCTGACTGCCCGTGCACAAGTAAAGGGGTCAAAAGGAGAGCCCCTACTTTTGTACACTGACATTGGGTGAATTTCTAGGTCCCATGCAAGAGATGGGAGTGAAATTCAAACATCTAGGCGTCGTGGCTCGGCCGGAAATATTGAGAAACTTGGTTTTTTAATTCCTGTAATTCCAAAACACGCCTGAAAATCATGAAACTTGGCATGGTGTCATGACATGGCACCAACATGCTGCGGTATTATTTTTGGCCGAATTGGGACAAGCTTTGGTGTAATATTGTTGCAAACCGGAGCTTCCCGCAAGAAGGCTCGTGGTTCCGAGAGGGAACGTCTCATCTTCGTGTGCGAAACGACATACCTACACTGCCTTCTCCCGCCTTATTTTTTTACACAGCCAGATTAGACCAAATAGACATACCGTGCTTAATTTTGGAATTATTCCGGGCTCGTTTCGCCTTTTTTATACATTAATTGAGTTTCTGGGCATTTAATGTGCACAATTCAAATTTGAACTACAAGCACATGCTCTAGTGCACCAAAGTTGTTTGAAAAATCACATGTGTGTCCTTGGGTGAATTTCTAGGTCCCATGCAAGAGATGGGAGTGAAATTCAAACATCTGGGCGTCGTGGCTCGGCCGGAAATATTGAGAAACTTGGTTTTTTAATTCCTGTAATTCCAAAACACGCCTGAAAATCATGAAACTTGGCATGGTGTCATGACATGGCACCAACATGCTGCGGTATTATTTTTGGCCGAATTGGGACAAGCTTTGGTGTAATATTGTTGCAAACCGGAGCTTCCCGCAAGAATGCTCGTGGTTCCGAGAGGGAACGTGTCATCTTCGTGTGCGAAACGACATACCTACACTGCCTTCTCCCGCCTTATTTTTTTACACAGCCAGACTAGACCAAATAGACGTACCGTGCTTAATTTTGGAATTATTCCGGGCTCGTTTCGCCTTTTTTATACATTAATTGAGTTTCTGGGCATTTAATGTGCATAATTCAAATTTGAACTACAAGCACATGGTCTAGTGCACCAAAGTTTTTTGGAAAATCACATGTGTGTCCTTGGGTGAATTTCTAGGTCCCATGCAAGAGATGGGAGTGAAATTCAAACATCTGGGCGTCGTGGCTCGGCCGGAAATATTGAGAAACTTGGTTTTTTAATTCCTATAATTCCAAAACACGCCTGGAAATCATGAAACTTGGCATGGTGTCATGACATTTCACCAACATGCTGCGGTAATATTTTTGGCCGAATTGGGACAAGCTTTGGTGTAAGCTTCTTGCAAACCGGAGCTTCCCTAAGAAGGCTCGTGGTTCTGAGAGGGAACGTGTCACCTCCGTGTGCCAAACGACATACGTACACTACCATTTCCCGCCTTATTTTTTTGCACAGCCGGATTAGACCAAATAGAAGTACCATGCTAAATTTTGGAATTATTCCAGGCTCGTTTCGCATTTTTATACATTATATGAGTTTCTGGGCATTTAATGTGCATAATTCAAATTTGAACTACAAGCACATACTCTAGTGCACCAAAGTTGTTTGAAAAATCACATGTCTGTCCTTGGGTGAATTTCTAGGTCCCATGCAAGAGATGGGAGTGAAATTCAAACATCTGGGCGTCGTGGCTCGGCCGGAAATATTGAGAAACTTGGTTTTTTAATTCCTGTAATTCCAAAACACGCCTGGAAATCATGAAACTTGGCATGGTGTCATGACATGGCACCAACATGCTGCGGTATTATTTTTGGCCGAATTGGGACAAGCTTTGGTGTAATATTGTTGCAAACCGGAGCTTCCCGCAAGAAGGCTCGTGGTTCCGAAAGGGAACGTGTCATCTTCGTGTGCGAAACGACATACCTACACTGCCTTCTCCCGCCTTATTTTTTTACACAGCCAGATTAGACAAAATAGACGTACCGTGCTTAATTTTGGAATTATTCCGGGCTCGTTTCGCCTTTTGTATACATTAATTGAGTTTCTGGGCATTTAATGTGCATAATTCAAATTTGAACTACAAGCACATGCTCCAATGCACCAAAGTTGTTTGAAAAATAACATGTGTGTCCTTGGGTGAATTTCTAGGTCCCATGCAAGAGATGGGAGTGAAATTCGAACATCTGGGCATCATGGTCCGGCCGGAAATATTGTGAAACTTGGTTTTTTAATTCCTGTAATTCCAAAACACGCCTGAAAATCATGAAACTTTGCATGGTGTCATGACATGGCACCAACATGCTGCGGTAATATTTTTGGCCGAATTGGGACAAGCTTTGGTGTAAGCTTCTTGCAAACCGGAGCTTCCCTCAAGAAGGCTCGTGGTTCCGAGAGGGAACGTGTCACCTCCGTGTGCGAAACGACATACTACACTGCCTTCTCCCGCCTTATTTTTTTCACCCACATTAGACCAAATAGGAGTACCGTGCTAAATTTTGGAATTATCTGGGCTCGTTTTGCCTTTTTATACATTAATTGAGTTTCTGGGCATTTAATGTGCATTATTCAAATTTGAAATACAAGCACATGCTCCAGTGCACCAAAGTTGTTTGAAAAATCACATGTGTGTCCTTGGGAAAATTGCTAGGTCCCATGCAAGAGATGGGAGTGAAATTCAAACATCTGGGCGTCGTGGCTCAGCCGGAAAGATTGAGAAACTTTGTTTTTTAATTCCTGTATTTCCAAAATACGCCTGAAAATCATGAAACTTGGCATGGTGTCATGACATGGCACCAACATGCTGCGGTAATATTTTTGGCCGAATTGGGACAGGCTTTGGTGTAAGCTTCTTGCAAACCGGAGCTTCCCTAAGAAGGCTCGTGGTTCTGAGAGGGAACGTGTCACCTCCGTGTGCGAAACAACAAACGTACACTACCATTTCCCTCCTTATTTTTTTGCACAGCCGGATTAGACCAAATAGAAGTACCATCTAAATTTTGGAATTATTCCAGGCTTGTTTCGCCTTTTTATACATTAATTGAGTTTCTGGGCATTTAATGTGCATAATTCAAATTTGAACTACAAGCACATGCTCTAGTGCACCAAAGTTGTTTGAAAAATCACATGTGTGTCCTTGGGTGAATTTCTAGGTCCCATGCAAGAGATGGGAGTGAAATTCAAACATCTAGGCGTCGTGGCTCGGCCGGAAATATTGAGAAACTTGGTTTTTTAATTCCTGTAATTCCAAAACACGCCTGAAAATCATGAAACTTGGCATGGTGTCATGACATGGCACCAACATGCTGCGGTATTATTTTTGGCCGAATTGGGACAAGCTTTGGTGTAATATTGTTGCAAACCGGAGCTTCCCGCAAGAAGGCTCGTGGTTCCCAGAGGGAACGTGTCATCTTCGTGTGCGAAACGACATACCTACACTGCCTTCTCCCGCCTTATTTTTTTACACAGCCAGATTAGACCAAATAGACGTACCGTGCTTAATTTTGGAATTATTCCGGGCTCGTTTGGCCTTTTTTATACATTAATTGAGTTTATGGGCATTTAATGTGCATAATTCAAATTTGAACTACAAGCACATGCTCCAGTGCACCAAAGTTGTTTGAAAAATCACATGTGTGTCCTTGGGTGAATTTCTAGGTCCCATTCAAGAGATGGGAGTGAAATTCGAACATCTGGGCATCATGGCCCGGCCGGAAATATTGTGAAACTTGGTTTTTTAATTCCTGTAATTCCAAAACACGCCTGAAAATCATGAAACTTTGCATGGTGTCATGACATGGCACCAACATGTTGTGGTAATATTTTTGGCCGAATTGGGACAAGCTTTGGTGTAAGCTTCTTGCAAACCGGAGCTTCCCTCAAGAAGGCTCGTGGTTCCGAGAGGGAACGTGTCTCCTCCGTGTGCGAAATGACATACCTACACTGCCTTCTCCCGCCTTATTTTTATTACACAGCCAGATTAGACCAAATAGAAGTACCGTGCTAAATTTTTGAATTATCTTGGTTCGTTTTGCCTTTTTTATACATTAATTGAGTTTCTTGGTATCTAATGTGCATAATTCAAATTTGGAATACAAGCACATGCTCCAGTGCACCAAAGTTGTTTGAAAAATCACATGTGTGTCCTTGGGCAAATTGCTAGGTCCCATGCAAGAGATGGGAGTGAAATTCAAACATCTAGGCGTCGTGGCTCAGCCGGAAAGATTGAGCAACTTTGTTTTTTAATTCCTGTAATTCCAAAATACGCCTGAAAATCATGAAACTTGGCATGGTGTCATGACATGGCACCAACATGCTGCGGTAATATTTTTGGCCGAATTGGGACAAGCTTTGGTGTAAGCTTCTTGCAAACCGGAGCTTCCCTCAAGAAGGCTCGTGGTTCCAAGAGGGAACGTGTCACCTTCGTGTGCGAAACGACATACCTACACTGCCTTCTCCCGCCTTATTTTTTTTACACAGCCAGATTAGACGAGATAGACGTACCGTGCTTAATTTTGGAATTATTCCGGGCTCGTTTTGCCTTTTTTATATATTAATTGAGTTTCTGGGCATTTAATGTGCATAATTCAAATTTGAACTACAAGCACATGCTCTAGTGCACCAAAGTTGTTTGAAAAATCACATGTGTGTCCTTGGGTGAATTTCTAGGTCCCATGCAAGAGATGGGAGTGAAATCTAAACATCTGGGCGTCATGGCTCGGCCGGAAATATTGAGAAACTTGGTTTTTTAATTCCTGTAATTCCAAAACACGCCTGAAAATCATGAAACTTGGCATGGTGTCATGACATGGCACCAACATGCTGCGGTATTATTTTTGGCCGAATTGGGACAAGCTTTGGTGTAATATTGTTGCAAACCGGAGCTTCCCGCAAGAAGGCTCGTGGTTCCGAGAGGGAACGTGTCACCGTCGTGTGCGAAATGACATACCTACACTGCCTTCTCCCGCCTTATTTTTTTACACAGCCAGATTAGACGAGATAGACGTACCGTGCTTAATTTTGGAATTATTCCGGGCTCGTTTCGCCTTTTTTATACATTAATTGAGTTTCTGGGCATTTAATGTGCACAATTCAAATTTGAACTACAAGCACATGCTCTAGTGCACCAAAGTTGTTTGAAAAATCACATCTGTGTCCTTGGGTGAATTTCTAGGTCCCATGCAAGAGATGGGAGTGAAATTCAAACATCTGGGCGTCGTGGCTCGGCCGGAAATATTGAGAAACTTGGTTTTTTAATTCCTGTAATTCCAAAACACGCTTGAAAATCATGAAACTTGGCATGGTGTCATGACATGGCACCAACATGCTGCGGTATTATTTTTGGCCGAATTGGGACAAGCTTTGGTGTAATATTGTTGCAAACCGGAGCTTCCCGCAAGAATGCTCGTGGTTCCGAGAGGGAACGTGTCATCTTCGTGTGCGAAACGACATACCTACACTGCCTTCTCCCGCCTTATTTTTTTACACAGCCAGATTAGACCAAATAGACGTACCGTGCTTAATTTTGGAATTATTCCGGGCTCGTTTCGCCTTTTTTATACATTAATTGAGTTTCTGGGCATTTAATGTGCATAATTCAAATTTGAACTACAAGCACATGGTCTAGTGCACCAAAGTTTTTCGGAAAATCACATGTGTGTCCTTGGGTGAATTTCTAGGTCCCATGCAAGAGATGGGAGTGAAATTCAAACATCTGGGCCTCGTGGCTCGGCCGGAAATATTGAGAAACTTGGTTTTTTAATTCCTATAATTCCAAAACACGCCTGGAAATCATGAAACTTGGCATGGTGTCATGACATGGCACCAACATGCTGCGGTATTATTTTTGGACGAATTGGGACAAGCTTTGGTGTAATATTGTTGCAAACCGGAGCTTCCCGCAAGAAGGCTCGTGGTTCCGAGAGGGAACGTGTCATCTTCGTGTGCGAAACGACATACCTACACTGCCTTCTCCCGCCTTATTTTTTTACACAGCCAGATTAGACCAAATAGACGTACCGTGCTTAATTTTGGAATTATTCCGGGCTCGTTTCACCTTTTTTATACATTAATTGAGTTTCTCGGCATTTAATGTGCATAATGCAAATTTGAACTAGAAGCACATGCTCTAGTGCACCAAAGTTGTTTGAAAAATCACATGTGTGTCCTTGGGTGAATTTTTAGGTCCCATGCAAGAGATGGGAGTGAAATTCAAACATCTGGGCAATGTGGCTTGGCCGGAAATATTGAGAAACTTGGTTTTTTAATTCCTGTAATTCCAAAACACACCTGAAAATCATGAAACTTGGCATGGTGTCATGAAATGGCACCAACATGCTGCGGTAATATTTTTGGCCGAATTGGGACAAGCTTTGTTGTAAGCTGCTTGCAAACCGGAGCTTCCCTCAAGAAGGCTCGTGGTTCCGAGAGGGAACGTGTCACCTCCGTATGCGAAACGACATACGACAATGCCTTCTCCCGCCTTATTTTTTTACACACCCACATTAGACCAAATAGAAGTACCGTGCTAAATTTTGGAATTATCTGGGCTCGTTTTGCCTTTTTTATACATTAATTGAGTTTCTGGGCATTTAATGTGCATTATTCAAATTTGAAATACAAGCACATGCTCCAGTGCACCATAGTTGTTTGAAAAATCACATGTGTGTCCTTGGGAAAATTGCTAGGTCCCATGCAAGAGATGGGAGTGAAATTCAAACATGTGGGCATCGTGGCTCAGCCGGAAAGATTGAGAAACTTTGTTTTTTTAATTCCTGTAATTCCAAAATACGCCTGAAAATCATGAAACTTGGCATGGTGTCATGACATGGCACCAACATGCTGCGGTATTATTTTTGGCCGAATTGGGACAAGCTTTGGTGTAATATTGTTGCAAACCGGAGCTTCCCGCAAGAAGGCTCGTGGTTCCGAGAGGGAACGTGTCATCTTCGTGTGCGAAACGACATACGTACACTACCATTTCCCGCCTTATTTTTTTGCACAGCCGGATTAGACCAAATAGAAGTACCATGCTAAATTTTGGAATTATTCCAGGCTCGTTTCGCCTTTTTATACATTAATTGAGTTTCTGGGCATTTAATGTGCATAATTCAAATTTGAACTACAAGCACATGCTCCATTGCACCAAAGTTGTTTGAAAAATCACATGTGTGTCCTTGGGTAAATTTATAGGTCCCATGCAAGAGATGGGAGTGAAATTCAAACATCTGGGCATCGCGGCTCGGCCGGAAATATTGAGAAACTTGGTTTTTTAATTCCTGTAATTCCAAAACACGCCTGAAAATAATGAAACTTGGCATGGTGTCATGACATGGCACCAACGTGTTGCGGTATTATTTTTGGCGTAATTGGGACAAGCTTTGGTGTAATCTTCTTGCAAACAAGAGCTTCCCTCAAGAAGGCTCGTCGTTCCGAGAGGCAACGTGTCACCTCCGTGTGCGAAACGACATACGTACACTGCCTTCTCCCGCCATATTTTTTTACACAGCCAGATTAGACCAAATAGAAGTACCATGCTAAATTTTGGAATTATTCCGGTTTCGTCTGGCCTTTTTTATACATTAATTGAGTTTCTGGGCATTTAATGTGCATAATTCAAATTTGAACTACAAGCACATGCTCTAGTGCACCAAAGTTGTTTGAAAAATCACATGTGTGTCCTTGGGTGAATTTCTAGGTCCCATCCAAGAGATGGGAGTGAAATTCAAACATCTGGGCGTTGTGGCTCGGCCGGAAAGATTGAGAAACTTGGTTTTTTGATTCCTGTAATTCCAAAAGACACCTGAAAATCATGAAACTTGGCATGGTCTCATGACATGGCACCAACATGTTGTGGTAATTTTTCTGTCCGATTTGCGAAGGCCCACACATTAACAATCAACAAAGTCATTTTGGAACAAGTGTTGTCACGTTACAAATCCGAAACACAAGTATTATTGAAACCGTGGGCGTTCGACTTACCAATTACGTGCGGCCATGCGTCCCCTTTTTTATTGGCTAGGAGGTGTCGTTCGGGGTAGCTATTTGAGTACGGGAGGCATGCGATTAGACCCCTGCGCGTGCTCATCGGGAGGAGAGCCCTTTGACCGCTACCCGCCGCGCACCTCCCTCCCAACGTCTCCATTAATGGCGCCAGAACACCTGTTCTACGACGTGGCTATATGTCTCACTGGATTGAGATTTAAGAGAGAAAAATGAAAATCTGAAAAGAAAGTTTTGCACGGACCTATATAGCATCGACGGCGACTTATAGCAAGCATGATGAATATAAGGACGGTGACAGTGGATAATAATTGTCTTACATATTTTGAAACATAATAAAAAAGCCACATGTGGCAACACCCGAAATGCACAATGGCAAAAGAAGAAGGAAAACGATCTGGCTCGCTGATCTCTACTTTCTTGATGCGTTGCTGCAGGCCGCGAGAACTGGTCTCCGCGGCGAGCGGCGACGAGCTCTTTCTTCTCCTCAAGATGCTGCTTGAGAGCATCCACGGATTCCTCCACCAGCCTTCTGTGCTCGATGCGCAGCTTGTTATTCTCGTCCATAAGTTTCTCGACAATGACGCCGGTCCGCTTCAACAAGGCAGTGGTCTGCTCCTGCTGCTCCGCACTTCTGACGATCTTCGCCCTCAGCAGGTCGCGCTCAGCCCGGAGCTTCACATTGCTCTCATTTAGTTGCCGGATGACACCGGTAGACTGTTCAAACGAGGCTTGCAGGTCATCCTGCAACCTCGCCCACCTGGAGATCTGATCCATCTGGCTATGGACGAGGGCACGCGTGCGCTGTAAGAGTCCTCGCCTCCCCGTGAGGCATTTTCCCATGCCCCCGCGGCAAGGGAGGACATCTCTGCTGCATTGGCGGCGTGGCGGGACATCTCTTCTGCTTCCACGGCGCGGCCGGACCAGCCCGCTGCATCGACAGCGCGGTGGGTCCTCCGTGCTGCTTCGGCGGTGCGGCGGGACCTCTCTGCTGCTACGGCCGTGCGGCAGGACATGTTGGCTGCTATCGCGGCTAGGCGGGACATCTCTCGTGCTCCCGCTTCTAGGCTCGCCTCTCCCTGGTCGCAATCTCTCGACCCATAACTCACGCTGGCCATGGCGACGCAAGGGAACAATGATGAATGACTTGTTTGTTTTTGACTTTTTGTGGATGAGGAGTTGAGGAGGAATGTGCAGTCATCTTGGAGTAGTAGTATTTATAACCGCGTAGTAATACACTCCTAAGTGGGAAACCATTTAGGTTTTGATCGGTGTGAACAGGTTTGCAATTTGGAATGTGACGGGACGCATGCTCAAAATTTACTGACGGTTATAAGTGCGGCACTATTCCCTGAGGCGTAACGTGGGCACATACGCCTTCTCGGCTGCGTACGTGGCGTTTGCACCATAGGGTGCACCGCAATAGGCAATGTCAGCACACGTCTTTTAATTAGAATGGGTGTGCCCATCTAGAGCACACACGTTGATCTATCTAACTGTTTTAGTTTGTTGTGGCTAATCGCAAACAGTTCATCCATGTGAGGTGTATGCCATCAATCCCAGAAACTTTCATCTAGCTTACCCATTTCGGTTCTGTTGCCTAATCACAAACAGTTAATCCTTCTGAAGCGTATGCCCTCAATCACACACACCTTGATCTGGCTGACCGTTTCTTTTGTGTTGCCTAATCACAAACAGTTCATCCAAGTGAACTGTATGCTGTATATCGCACACACCTTCATCTGGCTGCCCTTTTTTTTGTGTTGCCTAATCACAAACAGTTCATTCGAGTGAACCGTATGCTCTATATCGCACATGCCTTCATCTGGCTGCTCGTTTCTGTTGTTCCGCCTCATTGCAAACAGTTCATTGGACTGAACCGTATGCCCTGGATCGCACACGCAACAAAATCTGAACCGTGTTTGGTGCATCTTCCATCGCAAACGTTTTCAACTTTTTTGACGGTTTTCATACAACACCGTTTGCGATAATGGCATCGCACACAGTTTCTCGAAGGGTCTCTGATCGTAGTGTCGTGTTAGGAGCATCCTGCAGTAGTGCCCTTTTAACTTTTTCAAGACCAAGGTAATCTATGACACCTCGGATACAGTCCGGCGATGGAGCTCGGATACATTCCGGTGTTGGAGCTCGGAAGCAGTCCGGCATTGGTGCTCGGCTGCAAAAGATACCTCGAATGCACTCTGGCGTTGGAGGTCGGACGCGAGAAGACACCACCACATGGGAAACACTTTAAAACAAGGTGGGCGTAAAAATAACAAGGCATTGATAAAGGACGATAACTTAAAGGGGCTCCTCGGATACACGACGTATAAACTCTTTGGACCCACTTTGGAAATCCTCAAGATCGAAGATGGGAATATTTGTTGAACCGGTTTTCAAGACCGATGACCGAAGATGAAGAACAGTTCGGAAGAATCGAGGAGCATCCCCAACATGAAGACCGGTTTAGGGGGCTACTGACGTTGTCCTGGACTAGGGGGTACTCACCACGTCTTCTCCCGACCAGCTGGATCGGGCCGACGACCCCCATGGCGGTTCACTCATGGGCCTCTTTGGGCAGCCCATGCGGCATACAAGGGAGATCCCTCAAGACTTGGCGCACAAGACAAGGACTCTCCTAATCCCTAGGCCTCTGGTGTGCTATATAAATCGAGGCCAAGCTAGTCAATAGACAACATCTAATATTCATTAGAACAATCTCGTGGTAGATACATGTACTCTGTACTACACCCCATATTAATACACTCAAAAGCAGGACGTAGGGTTTTACCTCCATCAAGAGGGCCCGAACCTGGGTAAAATCCCGTGTCCATGTTACCATCGCTCCAGGAAGCCTAGCTTAGGACCCCTACTACGAGATATGCCGGATATAGAACCGACAATGAGGTTACCGAAAGTTGTTCGGAGACTCGGATGAGATCCCGGACGTCACAAGGAGTTCCAGCATGGTCCGAGGTAAAGATTTATATATGGGAAGTCCTATTTTGGCCACCTGAAAATGTTCGGGATTTTTTGGTATTCTACCGAGAAGATTCTAGAAGCTTCCGGAGTGGGGCCCACCTACATGGGGAGGCCCACATGAACGTGGGTAGTGGGGGAAGTCCCCACACCCCTGGTCAAGGCGCACCAAGATCACACCCTTAGAAGGAATAAGATCATATCCCGAAGGGATAAGATCAAGATCCCTAAAAACGGGGATAATAACCGGTGGGGACGGGAAAGGATGGGATTTCTTTACTTCCACCTTTGCCAACGCCCCAATGGACTTGGAGGGCAAGAAACCAGACCCCTCTACCCCTATATATAGTGGGGAGGTGCATGGGCCCCTTGCCCCTGGCGCTCCCGGAGTTCTCCCTCAACTTCTCCTCTCCCCTTGCTGGATCGAGAAGGAGGATATGTCCCCGGGCTGTATATGTGTTGAACGTGGAGGCGCCGTCCATTCGGCGCTTGGATCGGATCTTGTGCGATTTGAATCGCTGCGAGTACGACTCCATGAACCGCGTTCTTGTAACGCTTCCCCTTGGCGATCTTCAAGGGTATGAAGATGCACTCCCTCTCTCTCTCTCTCTCTCGTTGTTAGATTCTCCTCGATTGATCTTGGTGACACGTATTAAAGTTTTTGAATTATTACTACGTTCCCCATCAGTGGCATCATGAGCTAGGTCTATGCGTAGATTCTATGCACGAGTAGAACACAAAGTAGTTGTGGGCGATGATTTGGTCAATTTTCTTACTATTACTAGTCTTATCTTGATTCGGTGGCATTGTGGGATGAAGCGGCCCGGACTGACCTTACACATACGCTTACGTGAGATAGGTTCCACTGACTAACATGCACTTGATGCATAAGGTGACTAGCGGGTGTCTATCTCTCCCAGTTTAGTCAGATCGTATTCGATGAAGAGGGTCCTTGAAGGGTAAATAGAAATTATCATATCACCGTTGTGGCTTTTGCGTAGGTAAGAAACGTTATTGCTAGAAACCCATAGCAGCCACGTAAAACATGCAACAACATTTAGAGGACGTCTAACTTGTTTTTGCAGGGTATGCTACGTGATGTGATATGGCCAAAAGGATGTGATGAATTATAAATGTGATGTATGATATTGATCATGTTCTTGTAATAGGAATCACGACTTGCATGTCGATGAGTATGACAACCGGCAGGAGCCATAGGAGTTGTCTTAATTTATTGTATGACCTACGAGTCAATATAAATGCCATGTAATTACTTTACATTTTGCTAACCGATAGCCATAGTAGTAGAAGTAATAGTTGGCGAGACAACTTCATGAAGACACGATGATGGGGATCATAATGATGGAGATCATGGTGTCATGCCAGTGACGATGGTGATCATGCCGTGCCTCGAAGATGGATATCAAAGGTGCAAGATGATATTGGCGATATCATGTCACTTTATGATTTGCATGTGATGTTTATCATGTTTACATCTTATTTGCTTAGAACAATCGTAGCATAAATAAGATGATCCCTCACTAAAATTACAAGAAATGTGTTCCCCCTAAGTGTGCACCGTTGCGAAGGTTCGTTGTTTCGAAGCACCACGTGATGATTGGGTGTGATAGATTCTAACGTTCGAATACAACTGGTGTAAGCCAGATTTACACATGCGAAACACTTAGGTTGACTTGACGATCCTAGCATGTATAGACATGGCCTCGGAACACGAGAGACCGAAAGGTCGAACATGAGTCGTATAGTAGATGCGATCAACATGGAGATGTTCACCGTTGATGACTAGTCCGTCTCACGTGATGATCGGACACAACGTAGCCGATTTGGATCATGTATCACTTAGATGACTAGAGGGAAGTCTATCTGAGTGGGAGTTCCTTAAATAATTTGATTAGATGAACTTAATTATCATGAACTTAGTCTAAAATTGTGTTTACAATCTATCCCGTAGATCCAATGGCCCATGCTAATGTTGCACTCAACTTCAACGCGTTCCTAGAGAAAACCAAGCTGAAAGACGATGGTAGTAACTATACGGATTTGGTCCGTAACTTGAGGATCATCCTCATAGCTGCCAAGAAAGCATGTGTCCTTGAAGCACCGCTAGGTGATGCACCCATTTTCCCAGCAACTCAAGACGTTATGAACGCCTGGCAGTCGCGTAGTGATGATTACTCCCTGGTTCAGTTCGGCATGCTTTACAGCTTATAATCGGGGCTCCAAAAGCGTTTTGAGCATCACGGAGCATATGAGATGTTCCAAGAGATGAAAATGGTTTTCCAAGCTCATGCCCGGGTTGAGATATATGAAGTCTCCGACAAGTTCTACAGTTGTACGATGGAGGAAAATAGTTCTGTCAGCGAGCATATACTCAAAATGTCTGGGTTGCACAACCGCTTGTCTCAGCTGGGAGTTAATCTTCCAGATGACTCGGTCATTGACAGAATCGTCCAGTCACTTCCACCTAGCTACAAGAGCTTTGTGATGAACTACAATATGGAAGGGATGAAGAAGTCCAGTCCTGAGTTATATTCAATGCTTAATTCAGCGGAGGTGGAAATCAAAAAGGAACATCAAGTGTTGATGGTGAATAAGACCACTAGTTTCAAGAAAGTCAAGGGTAAGAAGAACTTCAAGAAGGACGGTAAGGGAGTTGCCGCGCCCGGTAAGTCAGTTGCCGGGAAGAAGAAGCCAAAGAATGGACCCAAGCCTGAGAGTGAGTGCTTTTATTGCAAGGGAAATGGTCACTGGAAGCGGAAATGCCCCAAGTATTTAGCGGATAAGGAGGCCGGTAATGCCAAAGGTATATATGATATACATGTTATTGATGTGTACCTCACCAGCGCTCCTAGTAGCTCCTGGGTATTTGATATGGTGCGGTTCCTCACATTTGTAACTAAAAACATGAGCTGCGGAATAAGCGGAGACTGGCGAAGGACGAGGTGACGATGCGCGTCGGGAATGGTTCCAAGGTCGATGTGATCGCCGTCGGCACGCTACCTCTACATTTACCTTCGGGATTAGTTTTAAACCTCAATAATTGTTATTTAGTGCTAGCTTTGAGCATGAACATTGCATATGTCTCTCGTTTAATGCGAGATGGCTACTCATTTAAATCCTAGAATAATGGTTGTTCTATTTATGTGAGAGATATGTTTTATGGTCATGCCTCACTGGTCAATGGTTTATTTTTATTGAATCTCGAACGTGATGTTACACATATTCATAGTGTGAATACCAAAAGATGTAAGGTTGATAATGATAGTCCCACATACTTGTGGCACTGCCGCCTTGGTCATATTGGTGTCAAACGCATGAAGAAACTCCACACAGATGGACTTTTGGAGTCTCTTGATTAGGAATCATTTGACACGTGTGAACCATGCCTCATGGGCAAAATGACCAAGACGCCGTTCTCCAGAACAATGGAGCAAGCAACCAACTTGTTGGAAATAATACATACTGATGTATGCGGTCCAATGAGCGTTGAGGCTCGCGGTGGCTATCGTTATGTTCTCACCCTCACTGATGACTTAAGTAGATACGGGTATGTCTATTTAATGAAACAAAAGTCTGAGACCTTTGAAAAGTTCAAGGAATTTCAAAGTGGGGTAGAGAATCAACGTGACAGGAAAATAAAGTTCTTACGATCAGATTGTGGAGGAGAATATTTGAGTCACGTGTTTGGCATGCACTTAAGGAAATGTGGAATTATTTCACAACTCACGCCACCTGGAACACCTCAGCATAATGGTGTGTCCGAACGTCGTAATCACACTCTATTGGATATGGTGCGATCGATGATTTCTCTTACCGATCTACCGCTATCATTTTGGGGTTATTCTTTAGAGACTACCACATTCACTTTAAATAGGGCACCATCTAAATCCGTTGAGACGGCACCGTATGAATTATGGTTTGAGAAGAAACCTAAGCTATCGTTTTTGAAAGTTTGGGGATGTGAAGCTTATTTCAAGAAACTTCAACCTGAAAAGCTCAAACCCAAATCGGAAAAATGCGTCTTCATAGGATACCCTAAGGAAACTATTGGGTATACCTTCTACCTCAGATCCGAAGGCAAGATATTTGTTGCCAAGAATGGATCCTTTCTGGAGAAAGAGTTTCTCTCGAAAGAAGTAAGTGGGAGGAAAGTAGAACTTGATGAGGTACCCCCTCTTGAATCAGAAATTAGCGCAGCTCAGGAAGATGTTTCTGTGGTGCCTGCACCGACTAGAGAGGAAGTTAATGATGATGATCATGAAACTTCGGATCAAGTTGCTATAGAACTTCGTAGGTCCACGAGGATACATTCCGCACCAGAGTGGTACGGCAACCCTGTCCTGGAAATCATGTTGTTAAACAACGGTGAACCTTCGAACTATGAAGAAGCGATGGCGGGCCCGGATTCCAACAAATGGCTCGAAGCCATGAAATCTGAGATAGGATCCATGTATGAAAACAAAGTATGGACTTTGGTGGACTTTCCCGATGATCGGCGAGCCATAGAGAATAAGTGGATCTTTAAGAAGAAGACTGACGCGGATGGTAATGTGACCGTCTATAAGGCTCGGCTTGTCGCTAAGGGTTATCGACAAGTTCAAGCAGTTGACTACGATGAGATCTTCTCACCCATAGCAAAGCTGAAGTCCATCTGAATCATGTTAGCAATTGTCGCATTCTATAATTATGAGATATGGCAAATGGACGTCAAAACGACATTCCTTAACGGTTTCCTTTAGGAAGAATTGTATATGATGTAGCCAGAAAGTTTTGTCGATCCTAACAATGCTAACAAGTTATGCAAGCTCCAGCACTCCATCTATGGGCTGTTGCAAGCATCTTGGAGTTGGAACATTCGCTTTGATGAAATGATCAAAGTGTTTGGGTTTATACAGATTTGTGGAGAAGCCTGTATTTACAAGAAAGTGAGTGGGAGCTCTGTAGCATTTCTCATATTATATGTGGATGACATATCGTTGATGGGAAATGATATAGAACTTTTGGAAAGCATAAAGGCCTACTTGAATAAGTGTTTTTCAATGAACGACCTTGGAGAAGCTGCTTACATATTAGGCATCAAGATCTATAGAGATAGATCGAGACGCCTCATTGGTCTTTCACAAAGCACATACCTTGACAAGATACTGAAGAAGTTGAATATGGATCAGTCCAAGAAGGGGTTCTTGCCTGTATTGTAAGTTGTGAGATTGAGCGCAGCTCAACGCCCGACCCCGGCAGAACAAAGAGAAAAGATGACTGTCATCCCCTATGCCTCTGCCATAGGCTCTATTATGTATGCCATGTTGTGTACCAGACCTGATGTGAACCTTGCCATAAGTTTGGTAGGGAGGTACCAAAGTGACCCCGGTATGGAACACTGGATAGTGGTCAAGAATATCCTGAAGTACCTGAAAAGGATTAAGGATATGTTTCTCGTTTATGGAGGTGTCGAAGAGCTCGTCGTAAAGGGTTACGTCGATGCTAGCTTTGACACAGATCTAGATGAATCCAAGTCACAAACTGGATACGTGTATATTTTTAATGGTGGGGCACTCAGCTCGTGGAGTTGCAAGCAAAGCGTCGTGGCGGGATCTACATGTGAAGCGGAGTACATAGCTGCTTCGGAAGCAGCGCGGGAAGGAGTCTGGATGAAGGAGTTTATCGCCGACCTAGGAGTGATTCCTAATGCATCCGGCCCGATGAATCTCTTTTGTGACAACACTGGAGCAATTGCCATTGCCAAGGAGCCCAGGTTTCACAAGAAGACCAAGCACATCAAGCGCCGCTTGAACTCCATTCGTGAATGTCGCAGATCTGTTGACTAAACCTCTTCCACAAGCAAAACATGATCAGCACCAGAACTCTATGGGTGTTCGATTCATCACAATGTAACTAGATTATTGACTCTAGTGCAAGTGGGAGACAGTTGGAAATATGCCCTAGAGGCAATAATAAAATGGTTATTATTATATTTCCTTGTTCATGATAATTGTCTATTGTTCATGCTATAATTGTATTAACCAAAAACTGTAATACATGTGTGAATACATAGACCACAACATGTCCCTAGTGAGCCTCTATTTGACTAGCTCGTCGATCAATAGATGGTATGGTTTCGTGACCATGGACGTTGTATTTCATTGATAACGGGATCACATCATTAGGAGAATGATGTGATGGACAAGACCCAATCCTAAGCATAGCACAAGATCGTGTAGTTCGTTTGCTAGAGCTTTTATAATGTCAAGTATCATTTCCTTAGACCATGAGATTGTGAAACTCCCAGATACCATAGGAATGCTTTGGGTGTATCAAACGTCACAACGTAACTAGGTGACTATAAAGGTCCACTATAGGTGTCTCCGAAAGTATCAGTTGGGTTGGCACGAATCGAGACTGGGATTTGTCACTCCGTATGACGGTGAGGTATCTCTGGGGCCACTCGGTAATGCATCATCATAATGAGTTCAATGTGACTAAGGAGTTAGTCACGGGATCATGTGTTACGAAACGAGTAAAGAGACTTGCCGGTAACGAGATTGAACGAGGTATGGGGATACCGATGATCGAATCTCGGGCAAGTAACATACCGATGGACAAATGGAATTGTATATGGGATTGATTGAATCCCCGAGAACGTGGTCCATTGTGATAGCCTGGATTTTGCCTTCTCTCTTTTTACCGGACTTGCCTTCTCTCTCTTTTCGGACTTGGTTTTCATCGTGGTTTTTGCCCTGATTTGATTTGGATTTTTGGATCAATTCAAATGGACTCGTCACTTGGGCATATCCTTGGCTTTCACCCAAGTAACCTATCGACCTTATTAATCCCACAAATTCCTAAAATAATAAAATGAATATTTTCCTAAAAGGAAAATATTCATTTTTTCTCTCTTGAGCTCATTTCAGAACATTGTGCTCCAAAGCAACCTCAATTTTTCTTGCTCAGAAAAATCTTAGATAATTCCTAACTATTCTTAGGACCATGGCCCATCTTCCCAAGCAAAAATATTGCATCACTTTTTGTAATATTTTAGCTATAGGAAATCTTTTCACTTCTAGACCAGAAATGCACTTTGTACAGCAAGTGCATTTTTCCTTGAGCTTTTGGCCATGAGATTTCTTGAGCTTAAAGACCTTCCTAAGAAACCCTAAACCCTAGGAGATTAGCCCTAATGGCCTTCTAGAAGGTGGCCAAACTTGGCGAGCAAGTTTCTGACCAGAAAATTGCCAGCTTGGTAGAGTCGCGTCTGGTCGGCCTGGGTATGATCTATCACCTCTCCTAGACGTAGCACTGCACGGTCGAGCTCGTAGACAAGATTTGGCCGCTCCTGGCCGTCGTTTTGGCCATGCAAGCTTGGTGACCGTGCGAGGACACGGCGCCTAGCAGCGTCTTGACGCGCACTGGCTGGCGCTTTGCGTTCTGTTTCGCGCGTGTGCATGCAAGCGCTCGCCTCCGACTGCCGGAACGTGCCACAACCCTCGACCCATCACCCCTCCCTGGCGCTCGCGGACGCCGGAGCCGCCGCAGCAAGCCCGGTCAAGTCGCGGCCAAAACGGCATAGTGCGCGCGTGTGCTTGTCCCCATCTCAAACCACCTCCTGTGCTCGTCCGCGAGCGTGGGCAAGCGCCGACGTTGACGCTGCACCCTATCCCCTCGCGTTGGAGCCTCTCGTCGATGTTCGCCGCGTGTCCAGAGCGCTCCTGCGGCGACACGTCCCCCCTCTGCTCCGGCTATATAAAGCCACCCCGCCTCCCTTGCTAGCCACGCAGCACTCCACACCACCTCCACGAACACGTAAACAAGCAGAAGCCGGATCGGGCAGGCCTCTGGCCGTGGCCCTGACCCGAGGACTCCGGTGATCCTCGCAGCCTAGCTGCCGCTCTCCAGGGCCTCTCAAGCTCAAGCAGCTGCTTGGGCAGGGCCTTGGTGGTCTGCTGGAGCTGCCTGGACCCCGCCAAGCCCTCGGAGCTGCCTCTAGCCACCGTCTTCCACCTCTCCGGCGAACCCCGTCCGCCACCGAGGCTTGCGAGCTCGACTGCGACCAGCTCCATCCACCTGTCGCCAAGCCATGGGTACGGGCAGGTGCGCCGCGAGCCCCGCTTCGGATCTATCCCTCTAGCCTAGTCCCAAACCCCCTCGTCGCCGGCATGAGCTCCGGCGTAGCACCGCCTCCCCTCTGATCTCGATCCGCTTCCCTCTCTCCTGACTGGTGGGGCCCAGTGTCAGCCTCACCACTCGTGCCCGAAGCGGTACAAGTGGAGGCGCACTCCCACTTTACGCCTTCGACGTAACCCCCCTAGGATTTTCTATATATTCATATTTAATTCAGAAATTTGACTAAACTTTGACCAGCCACCATTTCTAAACCATAAGTCCAAATGAATTGATTCTTTTTGCATTGTCTTTGTTACAGAAAGCTCTAGCAGCACACCAAAAGGTGGATTTTTCCTTGCTGTCTAGAATTTCTGGTGATTTTCAGAATGTGTTTTGACATTTATTTTTGTGGTTTTAAAATATTTTCAGAAGGAGGATCTTTCCTTGAAGCTAACCAGGAGGAGTGTGACCCTCCTTTGCACTAAGGCAAGCCACGACATCATTTGGATGGTGTTATTTCAATATCTATGATTTTCTACTTGAATATGAGTCTTTATTTGCATTTAAAATTTGATAAATTAATATGGTTAATTGCTAGTTGTTTTATGATGCTTGATATGCTTGTTTTAGCTTCTGGTTGAGTTCATAGAATTGTTTGTCTAAGTAGAGTAAGATTTTGGCACTAGATAATTTGTTATGGAAAGTTATAGTAGCTATTTTTGCTAGTAATAGTTTTCAACTAAATGATGAACTAATAAAAATGTTGTTTGTAGATAAAAATGAGTTATAACCAAAGAAGTTTCTGATCTTAGTATTGCAAGATAGTTATGTTGCTTGTTTTGATCCTTGCTTAAGAGTTGCTTGCTCTGTGTGACGAGTAGTTGCATGATTTCCGGTATGATGACATGTTAGTAATAAAAAGTTTTTCTGAAACTTACTACTTGACTAAGTTCAACCTGAATATGATGTGGATCACATCATGGTGCCACTGAATCGGGTTTTTAATTCAGTTCGACCACATTTACCTAATGGGAAGGTATTGATTCGGTCCTTTGTCGTGGCTCTCACCGATGCCTCCCGCGAGGGAAGGTTATGGGCGTGCATACCCTGGCCCGGTAGGCAGACATAACCTTGTGTGCTCGTTTTGTTTTTATGGTACCTTGTCTCCGTTTGGGACCATTTTGACACGACGGTGGCCGTTGGTGTCTTTGGTAGACACGGGGCCACCCAAGACCTAGCCTTGAGAGGCAGATGGTCGGAGTGGCCGGGGAGAGTGCATGGCAAAGGGAGGGTTTCGTCGAAATACTTTGGTCCACCTGAATGGGAGTACGAGGCCAGGTATCCGTAGTGTGGGTAAAGTGCGCTACCTCTGCAGAGTGTATTTAATCTATCGATAGCCGCGCCCTCGGTTATGGGCAAGACTCGGGAGTAAGTCACACCATGGATCAACTTTTATAATTAATCTTGCAAACTAGTAATTGTTGTGATGCATTGTTTCGTGGTGAACCTTGAACACTCGAGGTGTTCATGAGTGATTGGTTTCAGGTGTGACCCCGGTGTGGTCACCATTTGGTTACGAGGTAACCGTCTGGTAAGCGAGTCCGTGTGACTCGGTGCGCTGTTTGGTTGCTTTGCATAGCTTTGCATTTGTAGTAATTTCTTGCATTAATTTAACTTAATTAATTATCATGATATTGTCTGTCATCGTGCTTATGTTTGTTGTGAGCTTGCAAGTACATTCAGTGTACTGACCTGGTGTGTCATGCCAGCTTTTAGGCAAGTTGATTCGCATCGGAGTGCATCACGTGTCTAGGCCGTGTCCACGTCGGTGTCCCTGTGCCATGGAGTTCCGCTATGTCGTTCTTCCGCTGCCGCGTAGTTTCGGGTGATCGAGGCCCCAGCCATGTTCATTAAATAATGTACATACTGTCCAACAGCACCGTGTGTGCCGCTTGGCCTCGAATCTCGATGTAATATCAGACCTTTGTACCACACTAGTATCAATAAAGCGGCTATTTCTGTACCATGTTGTTGTGTATTGCCAGAAGACTCGATCTCTGGGCTGGCAATGCAGGGTAAACTGGTTGCTCTGAGCCGGGGTGCCACATCCATCCAATGGGATCATCATGGAACATGTGGGAGCCTATATGGGTATCCAGATCCCGCTATGGTTATTGGCCGGAGAGGCATCTCGGTCATGTCTGCATGGTTCCCGAACCCGTAGGGTCTACACACTTAAGGTTCGGTGACGCTAGAGTTGTAATGGGAATTGTATGAGGTTACCGAAAGTTGTTTGGAGTCTCGAATGAGATCCCGGACATCACGAGGAGTTTCGAAATGGTTCGGAGGTAAAGATTTATATAAGGGAAGTCCTATTCTGGCCACCAGAAAATGTTCGGGATTTTTTGGTATTGTACCGAGAAGGTTCTAGAAGGTTTTGGAGTGGGGCCCACCTGCATGGGGGGTCCCACATGAACGAGGGTAGTGGGTGGTCAAGGCGCACCAAGATCCCCCCTTAGAAGGAATAAGATCATATGCCAAAGGGATAAGATCAAGATCCCTAAAAAGGGGGGATAACAATCGGTTGGGAAGGGAAAGGATGGGATTTCTTTCCTCCCACCTTTGCCAATGCCCCAAAGGACTTGGAGGGCAAGAAACCAGCCCCCTCCACCCCTATATTATGGTGGGGAGGTGCATGGGAGCTGCACCCCTTGCCCCTGGCGCAGCCCTCCCCCTCCAACTCCTCCTCCTCCTCCTCCGTTGAGCGTAGCGAAGCTCTGCCGGAGAACCACGAGGTCCACCACCACGCCATCGTGCTGCCAGAGTTCTCCCTCAACTTCTCCTCTCCCCTTGCTGGATCAAGAAGGAGGAGACGTCCCCGGGCTGTACGTGTGTTGAACACGGAGGCACCGTCCGTTCGGCGCTTGGATCGGATCTTCCGCAATTTAAATCGCCGCGAGTACGAATCCATCAACCGCGTTCTTGTGACGATTCCGCTTAGCGATCTTCAAGGGTATGAAGATGCAATCCCTCTTTGTTGTTGCTAGCTTCTCCTAGATTGATCTTTGACGTAGGAAATTTTTTGAATTATTACTACGTTCCCAATCAACACTCCAAAGTCAAATGTGTCTTATGGTAAGTGATTGTTGTAGGTTACACAACAGTAGTACTTTGATGTAAGAACATGGTGTGATAGAAAAATATTGTATGTTCTAGAAATAGGAACACATGTCTTATTCACTAGTATAATATGTAAAGTAAGCAGATGGAATTCAAGAAAATGAGAAGCAATACAAGCTAGACATCATATATAACATGCAACCACATATAACAGTGCCAAGTTAGATGGAGCACCTGTGATGGTGCACTAGGGGAGACATGCTCATCATCAACACATCTACATTGAGTGTCTATGCATGTGTTGTCTTGCAAATCTTCTTGGGGGGTGGCAGAGTAGAATCTGTAGAGGCCCTCCGTTTGGAAGGAGCACCTTTATCCACTGCCTTGCTAATTTCCTTCCGCTTTATTGATTTTGAATTGTCAAGTAAAACCGACAAGAAAAAGCAATAAAATTCACTCTTTAGAACTCATTCGTGCATGGTACTGACAATCAATACTTTGATGTAAGGCAAACACATGATACCAGGATGGAATATGTACGAAAAACAGGACGTCATGACATATTCACAACTATTTGTGTAAACTAAGCAGAAGCCATTTCAACAAATAAGAAGCAATGCAAGCTAGACACCACATGAAAGATGCAACCAATATGACTCTGCCAAGTTAAAAGCGTCCCATCATAAATGGCGTTTCAACAAATTAGAAGCAACACGTGCTATACATCATAAGAAAGATGCAACTAATATCACACTGCATATAGTAAAGGTGTCTCATCATATTGATTGATGCGGGATACAAAAAATATATTTTTATGTAAGGACATGCTTAATAGACAGATGTACTATGTACTAAAAACAGGAAGGCATCACACATTAACAGGTATAATGTATAAAGTAAGAAGAATAGCACATGCAATTTAACTAGGTTGGAAGAATTACAATCTAGACACCATATGCAACATGCAACCACATATCACGCTGCCAAGTTAAAGCAAGCACCTGTGATGCTGGTGTAGGGGAAATGTAGTCATCAACAACAGAGCTACATTCACTATCTTCATCTAGCCTTGTTGTTTCTTGAGAATCACGTGGGGAGGTTGACACTGCATTCTTTAAAAGAGCGTATTTTCTCACAGTAACCCCCTGGCGTGACTATCTCATCATAAGTGATTGATGAGGGATACATAAGAACATTAATTTGATGTAAGAACATGGTTAATAGGCTGATGTACTAGTATGTACCAAAAATCGGAAGTCATGTCATATTCAAAGGTATAATGTGTAAGCTAAGCAGTTGGAATTTAACCAAATTGGAAGCAATACAAGCTAGATATCCAGCTGGAGTGGTGAGCATGATCATCGAGGACATGAGAGCCTGGTGGGAGGCGGGCTGCTTCACCACCATCGTGGCTTTTTAGTTGGCTTCCAGGTGATGCATGTGTGTGATGGGCTTGTCACTGGCTCGGCCAGTGCCCTGACTAGCTATGTGTCTTCTGGTGCTCCCGGGATGGTGGTTCATGTAAAAAATATATTTCCTTATCTTAATAAAGACCGACTTCGGCCTTTCGAATACAAGCTAGACACCATATGCAACATGCAACCACATATGACACCGCGAAGTTAAAGCAAGCACCTGGGACGGTGGTTCATGGCGAGCGAGGTCATAAACTCGAGAGCTACAATTACCGTCTCCATCTGCTGACACTGCACCCTTTATAAGGCTGAAACATGTCTTGCCTAAGCCCGAAGAAATCTGGAGCTGCTTATCTCTTTTATTTTGTGCTTCTATCAACCGGTTGGTAGAGTCTAAAATACGGATGCATAAAAAAACAATAGTGAGAGTATGGGTGAAGTATGTGCAGAACTAGTGCACTGAAAAAAAGTAGCAGATAGTAGGTGGCTGCAAAAGAAATGACAGGCGACATATGATAGCTGTACAACATTGCATGGCAAACAAAATTAGATTCTACTCCGCATGATTTTGTAATATATGAGCACAGGGATGGCTGGGAAATGCAGGTACTGCTCCAGCACACCACCACATGTGGTCCTATCAAAATAACAGTCGACTGAAAATAAATAGGTGAGTCGAATTTTTTATGAACCATCCGATCTATAAGGAACGGGCAGATGGCCTTCGTCTACCTCCCGCCGGTCACTGTTGATGATCTTTCTGAAACCGCCAGTGACCATCGGCCTAGACCCCTGCCTCTGCCGCCCCGCCCTCCCCTCGACCACACACCACCGCCATGCTTGGCAGCGCCCCCCGGCCATCCCTTTAAACATGGCCGACCTCCAGATCGGGAGCCAGCAGCTCCTAGGCCCCCCCACACACCCCTAAGATAAACACCGAGGCGCTACTTCCCCACCGAAATAGGTAGACTAGCGCCTGTTACGCCTGGGAATGCTTCCTTTAATTGGGAATCAACTGACCATGAATTGAATTCAGGGGGGCGACGGACCTCTAGCTAAGGTGAAATATTATATGACGAGAAACCTTGTGCATCGCGAGTTACTAGGAACATCTAGTATCAGGAAGAAACTGTCAACTAGTGTCTTCTATGGGATGAATACTATGAAAGCAGACACATAAGATTTGCACGAATAAGGGAAGAGGAGTACCATTTCCGGTTGCCAGTGCTGTGTCATCCTGATGTTGCTGCAATTTTCTTCTTTTTACCGCAGAACCGATGTTTTGGAGGAGGGTGGAGATTTGGACAAACCCATGGCCAAATTGCTGACTGTGTTGCGGTGGCTTCCTGTCGATGGAGGGGAAGCAGAAACGAGGCGGAGAAGGACGGTGTAGCGGGAACAGCTCTGGTGCGGTTGACGGTGGCGAAGTTGGAGCGGCAGCGGTGAGGCATAGGACAACATAGTTGAACTGGCTCGGGTACAGCACACGTCGACGTCCTGGAGGTAGCTCGGCCTCGGCTTCAATTACTAGCCGTGGAGGGCATTGCTATTGCAATTGCGGTGGACGACGACGTTGGGGTATCGGCTCCGGCGTGATGAAGGAAGGCGGCGGTTGATGGGTGGGATGGGGTGGCATACGGAGGACGCCAGGGTATCACGACTGGTGGAGAGGTAGTTTTGGTCCTCACGGGGTACGGATAGGGAATCGGGCGGGGGGAGCTAAGGGAGAACCATGTTTCGGTCTGGGACGCGCTTGTTTTTTGTTTTTTTGAACAGATGGGACACGCTTGTTCGAAATTTGAGGAAAGTACAAACTTTCCCCCCCTCTTAAATCCAGGACCTACTGCGGGTTGGGTTTAGGATGGTAACCCCAGTGTGTCCCAAATAGAGGGCAGGAACAATTTCGACCGACCGCATGTGTGCTTAGGCGGCCATGGTGTATGCATGTTTTTTGGAGGCGGTTGCGTGGCGTCTAGATGAAGCTACAAACCTACCCCATTTTAGACCTTCGGATGTCGGGCCGGTAAGTTTCACGGGTCAGAGTTAGAAAAGTAATTTCCTTCTACCAAACATTGGTCTCACGCGGTTTCCGGTGACTAGAGGCTCTTTTGGCGCTTCGTTCGAAATTTTGAAACAGAAGCATTCACGTTTAGAGTACTCTTGAGCTTTGAGGATTGACCTAAATAGAGAATGTTAAATTTGACCTTGTATGTTTGAAAACCTCATTAAATTATGCGCTTCTTTTGAAAATTTGACACTTAAAAATCATATAACTACGATTATTTTGGAATGGAGGAGGTAAATTTGAATCTATTTTGTACACGACTATATATATGTTATTATGTACAAAAGCAGAGCAAAGATTGGTGCCCCCATAATTTAGGTATGATTTACAAATGCCATGACATCGAATTCAAATAATTGAATGGACTTCATGTTGAATTCAAATTTTTTCAACTACCTTAAGTTGAAATAAAATGTATGCTAGTTCATAGCTAACTATTTATAATGTTTATTGTGTTACTTTTGCATGTATAATGTGCTTCACACACACAACATGAACTACACTCATGTTTATATTTGATTGCTAAAGCGATGCATTGTCTGGGGTTCAAAATACTAACTCTGCGGATCAATTATGTCGAATAATAACATAGACATGCTCAAATTCGATAGAATATAGATGTCTGATGGATCAATGACCGTTCCTTACGCGAATTGCAAATATCATGATCCCATCCTAATATTTGGATACAATTTATATTTTTAATCAATGTGTACATCAATCTTTTACGTGTAGTTTCACTCTTCATAGGCCCCTCCACTCTCACACGCTAACTTTCTCTCTCACACATATGCGCACACGGTGTATATCCATCGGTGGTCTATCACACATGCTCACACACTCTCCCCCGAGGTGTCTTTCTTGCAGACATGCTCTCGATATAATCCTCCCTCCCTCTCGTAACCATTTACGACTATTTTCACTAACCTTTATCACAAGCACTCTTCCTCTCACAAGCATGCACACGCACAATCCCCATCGACCCTGTTGACACCAAATTTTGGCGTGGTCAAGAACTTATTAAGATGACCTCAAATGGAGAAATGGTCTACACGAAAATGTTCCGGATTCTCGACGTGAACATCTTTGAAGTTTGGGCCATCGCCATCCGATCTCATCTCGAGGGCCAAAACTATACTAGAAGTACTCAGATTTTGTATTCAGAGTATTATTCGGCCAATTAACACTCCAAGATTGCCTCATATGAAAAACCTTTCTACGTTAATTGTCTTCGTCCCATCGAAGTGGTCGATTTTGATATAACAATCATCCCAATCCGAGTTCATATGCAAAAGTTAGAGCCATCCAAATACAACACTATCACGAGCTAAAAGTGGCGCGCCCCATCGGCCACTGTGTCTGATGGGAAGCGCGAATAGTTGCCTGTTTTGTGCGAGCGATTTGACCCTCGAGATGACCTCCGATCAAAAACATTCAAATGTAAGTTGTTCGTCTCGTTGGAATGGCCAAGATTTCTTTTGGGCTCGTTTCCATGCGAGGTCGTTTACCAGCTCCAAAAAGACCCACAAGGTGCAGCCAGTTTTAGACCGAATAGTTTTGGAAAGTTAGGACAAAATCAATCCGAATTTGACTAGGGTTTTGGACGTGAATCCAAACCATCTCCTTGCACGGGAAATCCATCCGCCTCTTATATACCTAATTGGTGACGGCCGATTGAACAACACACAGTCGATTTATCATCTACCACTTTTACTTTTTATCTTTTATCATTTCTTCTTAACCCTAGTTCTTCTTCTTCCTCGTTCTTCGTCTGTTATTCTTGTTGTAGGGCGGCGAACCTCGAGGCCCTAGGGGCGGTCAGGCTGACCTAGGGCAGCCCATAGACGTCGCGCGTCCAGACGGGGTCCCTCCCAGACGTGTGGGGTTTCGTGTCTACAAAAGCATCCGTCGGCTGTCCCGCGTATCTTGTGGCCGGTCGGATCCCCTTTGACGTGAAGTTGCAGTATGTTAATCCAAACGTGCTGGTGGATAGGGGAATTGGCCATGCTACTACTAGTTATTCGGCCAATTACCCTCAAACATCATATGCTACACCTCATGCTACTAATTTTCTGGCAGCATACGCAACTGTTGATGTTCATAATTCGGCTCCGCACCTTCATGGTCATGGCCGAATAAGTGAAACTTTTACAGGACCACAAATGCCTTCACCTACTACCATGGCATATCATGTCCCCCCCCCCCCCAACACAATTACAGACTTTTGGCAACATCTCATTGCCGAAAGAGTCTAAAAGCATCGGGGGGCAATCGTATCAAGATTGGGTAATTGAGAAAGAAGCTTACATTCTCTTGGGATTTGTGCAAGGCTATTCGCCAGGAACTAATAGATGGCGGGAAGCCTCATGACTTTGTTGCTGTAAAAAGCAAGAGTTGTGCAAATGATGCACTCGCGTTGTTTTGTAGCAACCAATGTACCCACTAAACAATTGCAAAGTTTCGGTACCTCATTGCCAAAAGAGTCTCAAAGCATTGGGGGGCAATCTCATGAGGAGTGGATGCAAATTGAGATGAAAAAGTTTAGAACTCGCCAAACTGAGATGTGAGCTAAAATAAGACAAGAGCGCGAAGCCTTGCAAATTCAAAAAGAGAAAAGTATTGATTCATGTAACAAAGAAAATTCGGTTATTGAAAAATCCGAATCAAATAGTATGTGTACCGAATATATCAAAGAAAAAGAGGATGCCACGGCATTGGAGAGTTATTCAAAAGTGAAACATAGTATTATTCAAGCGATACAACCATCACGCTCTACCAACGTGTATGAAGAGGTATGTCTATGAATTGATTTACCTATTTTCAGATTTGGTCACAACTTTATTATGAGTGATTTTGAAAGACAAATGGTGAAGGGTAATTTACTTGTTAGCAACAAAACTGTTATAGAACATATCGGTCGACCTATTGTGCCATTTACAAAGACCGCTAGTGATTTACTATTGCAGCAAAAGTTTTCCCATTGCTTTATTTAAAATTCATATCTAATTGGGTAGCTTTGCATGCTTCATACTTGGCTTACGCATGGCCTCAGTTCAGACATGTATGTTCTAACTACTTTGATTTCAGAAATTTAAAGCCAATGTTACACTCTGTTGAGAAAACTGATGATAGTATAATTTGCTTTTCAAAAACATCGGAGATAGAGTGCAAAACACAATGCATAGCCGAATGGGGTAATGCAAAATTTAAACCATTCATTTGCTTAACTTCAAAGCCGTTCTCAGAGCAAGATCGGCTAGAGAATAAAGAGTTTACCTTCAATTCAGGCATGTCTGATCAAATATTTGATTTGCTGATGTAAAATAATTACATAAGAATTGTTGATCACCATGTCAAGCCATCAATTCAAGGACGAACGTATTGTAGGTTGCATCATTCGTCCAAACATAATTTTGAGGATTGCAACATGTTTCGTTAAATAGTGAAATCAGCCATTCTTGAAGGACGATTAAAATTTGTTGAGACACCAAGAGATGACTACTTTATTCGTATTGGTCCTCATGGCAAATGACTTTTGCATCGGCTGCTTCAAGCCAATCAATCTAAACATGAGAAAGTAAAAACTGTAGATGATGGGATCAAGTTTTCAAGTAAAGAAGTTGTTCAAGAGCACAATGAAAATATTCTTGAAGGCGAAAATTCCATCAAAGTTGCGCAAAAGACACCAAGTACTGGAGGGCAACAAGAAAATCCAAAGATCGGTGCAAGCACAAGCAAAGAAAGCAATGCTGAGGTAAGCACAAAGGTAAAAAGCCGAAAGTCACATTCGCGCAACTATTGAAAAAATATCAGGAAATAGGTGAGGAGGACAATGCTTATGGGCCAACTAATGCAAAAGCATCAAGATCCAATGCCAATGTCGTGGATACCCCCCCTATGCCCATGTAAATCAACATCCATCATGGGACATGTTTGATACAAGGGCACATTATCCATCTTATTTTAGACCATCTCACCGACATTATGCAACTCCAAAAAGATCAACCTTTGATGAACAATCACACGTCAAAGACCATTTCAATCGTAAGGAATCGGTCTGGAGCTCAAGGATCAAGAAAGAAGTGGTCAAGCAAGTGTACCGGGTCAAGAAAGATGGTCGTAAGTGTGCTACTTCAGATTTGATCTCAAATAACAAAGAGCCAATTAAAGTATTGTCATTGGCTACTAAAGGCAACGAGACAAGTCAATCAAGTGCCAAGTCTGAAGAGAAGAAGTTGAGAGTGCACAAGGTAAAACAAGAATTGCCATTGCTTCAAACAAAATCGCAGCCGGGGTGCCCACTCGACTTATCATATTGGCAAAAGAAGAAATTACAAAAACTTACTGCACAAGAACTCGAAGAAAGGAACATGGCATGGGTTCCCAAAGGAGGTACTCAAAATAAGAATTATGTGCAAGCTTCATTACAAGAAGTGCGGCAAAGGTGAAGAAGGAAAAGAGTGAAAACTTTGAAGGACCATGCCGAAGGTTTCAATATCTTCGGTCCACACATTATCATTCTTAAACTATGCCATTAATGCCTATGCCATGGAATTCATCATCAGGTATGATCGGTTATCCTCAATGGGTTTATTTTAATCCATGGATGCAATATAATTTCTTACATCATGAAACGGTATTACCAAATCATCATACGTTCGATTAGCTTCACTTTTGTTGCTAATTTAAATGGCCGATACACAATTATCGCCCTAGAAATAAAATGGCCGATATATACTTAACGTCCTAAGCACATATAAATGGCTGATGGAGTGTTGACATCGTGCTTAGAACAAACCACGTGCAAGTTATTTTTCGGCACACAAGTTTTACCCAAAAAGAGGGGCGCATGTGTTGACACCCAATTTTGGCATGGTCAAGAACTTAATTAAGATGAACTCAAATGGAGAAATAGTCTACATGAAAAAGTTTTGTATTGTCGACATGAACATATTTGAAGTTTGGGCCATCGCTATCCGGTCTCATCTTGAGGGCCAAAACTATACTCGAAGTACTCAGATTTTGTATTCGAAGTATTATTCAGCCAATTAAGCCTCCAAGATGGCCTCAAATAAAAAATAGTTCTACACACATTGTCTTCGACTCATCGAAATGGTCGATTTTGATATAAACATAGTCCCAATCCGAGTTCGTATGTAAAAGTTAGAGCCATCAGAATATAACCCCGTCACGAGCCAAAAGTGGCGCACCCCATCAGCCACTGTGTGTGATGGGTAGCATGAATAGTAGCCTGTTTTCCGCGAGAGATTTGACCCTCGAGATGACCTCTGATCAAAAAAGTTCAATATGAAAGTTGTTGTTCTCGTCGAAACGGTCAAGATTGCTTTTGGGCTTGTTTCCATCCGGGGTCGTTTACCACCTCAAACAAAACCCGCAAGGTGCAGCCAGTTTTAGACCGAATAGTTTTGGAAAGTTCAGACAAAATCAATCCGAATTTGACTAGGGTTTTGGCCGTGAATCCAAACCTTTTCCTTGCATGGGAAGTCCAGCCACCTCTTATATACCTAAGGTGTGACGGCCGATTGAACAACACACAATCGATCTATCATCTACCACTTTTACTTTTTATCTTTTATCGTTTCTCCTTAACCCTAGTTCATCTTCTTCCTCGTTCTTCGTCTATTCTTCTTTTTGCAGGCCGGCGAACCTCGAAGCCCTAGGGGGGGCCAGGCCGACCTATGGTACCCCATCGCCGTCGCGCGTCCAGACGGGGTCCCTCCCGGGCGCGTGGGGTTTCGGGTCTACAAAAGCATCCACCAGCTGTCCTGCGTATCGCATTGCCAGTTCGATCCCCTTCGACGTGAGCTGTGGTGCATCACCCTCAGCGTTGGAGGTACACGGTGACGTGTTCATGTGCGAACAGACCCTTTCTACATACATACACATGCCTACGTGTCTCCCGCACGCACATTATCTTTAGGTCTGTCTCTCACGCATTATCTCCACCTCTCTTCCTAATTGACGAATATGATTCTAGCAGAGCATTCTTTAGGATGCCCCTTAAAGTTAGATTTTGGATTAATAGTAATATCAAAGATAAGAAGTTACCTTAGTCTGAGAACCTAGGGTTACAAATCATATCCGGCTTTGTCAGTGGGCACAGAGTCCTTCACGACTCTGCTATCTTTTTCTTGTACGACTAGTCCTCCATGGGTCTCCCTAAATGCGTCATGGGCCGACCAATGTAGCGCAGGACAGAACCAAACCAAGGGCCTCACCTCGGCCCACCAGACCTCACACGGTGACACACCCTCTGCCCCCTGGTCTCATTATCTTCTCACACCCAGACATACCAACATAGACACCACATAAAATATTTTCTCCTCGTGCCTCTATCCCCTCCCACCTTGCATATACACACTCAAGGGCATCTCTCACCGTGGCATCCTATTCGTCTCTTTCTCTAGACCTCTCTTATTTCTCGTGCTATCTCTCCCACATCCCACCCCACCGCCGGCCCTTCTATACATGCCTCTCTTGAATACGTAATAAATACACATACCTCTCTAGGTCCTGCCAAATACGTCAACTACACATTCACACATGTTACATCACGTACCCCATTGATCGAAAAAGCCCTCTCTTCACGTTTATTTCGCATACAACATTCCTTTTGAATAAAACCACACAAAGTGTGGCTGAAAAATTATTTTAGAATTTCTACATATATACAACATTACAAAGTTATATGGAGGAGTATGAACGTTAATTTGCATTGCATGGTGCCCACAATGATATCTATTCCGCACTGTGAATTTTTATATTTTATACTATATATAAAGTTAGTCATAATAAAGAGAAACGAGGAGCATATCTCTCTCCATCGCATACACCCCCTCTACGCCCCTTTCACGTACGCACACAAACTATCTCGAGGTCCTCTAAAAGTACGCCCCCAACATATTCACGCATGTTTCATCTTTCGCAGACGATATATATAGTGACGATCATTGTATTTGAAGCAAAAGTACGATACGTACATTGGACTTCAGAATCCACTCATTACGGTCACCATTTACGTTTTGTGGTTATTATATAGTCACGGGCTCACCGTACAGCTCTTTATTTGCTCAAGACATGACTAGTGACTAGTTAAACGCTCCACGTGGCACCTCTAGTGTTGCATCACATTATCTCACTACCATTGGGCCCACCTGTCAGCGTGTATAAGAATGAAAATAAATGATAAAAATTATTGGACGGGGGTTCGAAGTCATGACCGTGGGCACAGTGGATAAGGTGGCCTTGTATTGGTATGTTGAGTCGTCTGTTTTAACACACAGGAGCTGGTGTGGTGATTATACACACGCGCACGCATGCACACGAACTGCATGCACGCAACACTCACACGAACACACGTAGCCACGCACGAATGCAACAGTCACACGTAAACACACAGCCACGCATGCACGCAACACTCACACGCACACACGCACGCATGCATGCACACACCGCACGACCAACACACACTCTCACGCTCAAGTGCTCAACCTACCCGTGCATGCGCACACATCAGGCCATGACAGACACATACACAACTAGGTGGTTCCCGCGCACGGGTTGGAGTCTTGTCGCGCCTACGTAAATTGGTGTTTAACTGACCTTTTTCTATGCAAACTGACAGGTGGGACCCACAAGGAACATGGTCAATTTAACTAGTCAACATAGTGCCATGCAGAATATTTGGCCGGTCAACAGAGTGCAATCCGATCCTGAATGATGAGCAAGTGACCGTATTATCACCGCAATACGTATATAGTGACAGTAATGAGCGTATTATGAAGTCCGGTTACCGTATTACTGAAAGGATCAAGAAGAGGTGTGTAGAGGGGGGTGATTAGACCCTCAACAAAGAAAGTAGCATTTTTAAGTCTTCTAGTTAAGGTGGAGTTTTAGCACAAGTTTAAACATTACAATACATTGTAAGCAAGCATGGCAAGAGTATATGCGCAGCGGAAAGTAAAGCATGCAATTTGCAAGAAATTAAGTGATGGGATTGGAGTGTGCAAAGCAATTGGAGACACAAGGATTTTTTCCGTTGTTCCGATAGGTGGTGCTATCGTACATCCACGTTGATGGAGACTTCAACCCACGAATGGTAACGGTTGCGTGAGTCCACGGAGTGCTCCACCCACAAAGGGTCCACGAAGAAGCAACCTTGTCTATCCCACCATGGCCATTGCCCACGAAGGACTTGCCTCACTAGGGTAGAACTTCACGAACTAGGTGATCTCCTTGACCGTACAAACTCCTTGGTTCAACTCCACAATCTTGACGGAGGCTCCCAAGTGACACCTAACCAATCTAGGAGACACCACTCTCCAAAAGGTAATAGATGGTGTGTTGATGATGAACTCCTTGCTCTTGTGCTTCAAATGATAGTATCCCCAACACTCCACTCTTTCTCACAGATTTGGATTTGGTGGAAAGATAATTTGATTGGAAAGCAACTTGGGGAAGGCTAGAGATCAAGATTCTTGTGGTTGGATTGGAATATCTTGGTCTCAACACATGAGTAGGTGGTTCTCTCTCAAAAAATGAATGCTGGAAGTGTAGGAACGTTCTGATGGATCTCCTCACGAATGAAGGAAGGGTGGAGGGGTATATATAGCCGCCACACAAAATCTAGCCGTTACACACAATTCACCAAACTTGGTGGGACCGAATACTCAAACTCGGTCAGACCAATTTAGTTTAAAATGTGAATGTTAGGATTTTCAGTGGGACCGATATGATGAACTCGGTGGGACCGATGTGCTAGGGTTAGGGTAAAACCTCAACTCGGTTTGTCCGATTATACAAACTCGGTGAGACCAATTTTGGTAATAAGCAAAAAAGAGAGTTGGTCAAGCAAACTCAGTGGGACCGATTGCATATCTCGGTGAGACCGAAATAATTGCAACAGGCAACACAGAGTTTGCAAGCCCATCTCGGTGAGACCGAGATCCCATCGGTGAGACCGAATTGATTAGGGTTTCTGTAAGTGGCTATGTCAAATGAACTAGGTGGCGCCAGATAGATAAAATTGGTGCGGCCGAGTTTGACTTTAGGTTTAGGACATATGTGGATATGAGAAAGTGGTTAAGGGCTTTGGATCATATCACTAAGCACTTTGAGCAAGCAAGCCATTAAGCAACATCTCATCCGCTTTTAATAGTATTGGCTTTCCTATGGACTCAATGTGATCTTCGATCACTAAAATGAAAATGTAGAGTCTTGAGCTTTTGAGCTTTTGCCAATCTTCTGTTCTTAGTATCTTGATGGGGTTCCACATCCTCTCGTCCAAGCCACTCGACTGTTGAACTCATCTGAAATATACTAGATGAAAATATTAGTCCAACAAGAGATATGTTGACATTAATTACCAAAATCACCCAGGGAGCATTTGTGCTTTCAATCTCCCCCTTTTTGGTAATTGATGACAACATACATCAAAGCTTTAGATAAGGATATAGAGCATAGCAAGTAAAGCTTTGGAAGGACATGTAAAATGCATATGCTCCCCCTACATGTATGCAATCATGTAAATATGTAATGAAAGAACATGTGAATGCATAAGCATGACAGAGCAAGCAATGAGTTACGTGTATCTTGGCTATATGCATCAGAGCAAATGGTGTGAATATAGGAAATGTACCTTCTTGTTTATGAGTCCTTCTTGCAAACAATATGTACAGTACCAATAGATCATCATGCACATGAGTGTAATGCATATACTTACCTTGTGGTCTTGAGCTGGCTTTGGAGGAGATGAACCTGAGTAAACAAGGTTAGATAACATAGAAACATCTACTAAACAGCGCAAGAACAACAAACCACAAGAGTACCAAGATTGGCATGACATGTGGAGAGTGAGTATTAGGTACTCTATTGGATATAGACATGTTCCCAAAGAGTAAAGATATGCAATGAATTCGAAGATTTCCTTCCCTTAGATGTCTTTCTCCCCCTGAATCTTATATGGGGTACAGGGAGAAGGTAGAGAAAAGAAAATCAGAGCAAAACAAGAAAAACGGAACAAAACAATCATAACATATACTAACATGTCTTTTCCCCTCTTAAAGACATGTGACTTATCTCCTCTTTGAATACCAAGCATCTGGGAAGGCTAAGAAATCTTTTCTTCCCATAGGGTCTTTCTCTCCCTTTGATGTGATTAAGCTTTGATGTGATCTCTCTCTCCCCCTTTGTGGGGACCCCGACTCATAAGTCGTGATCACCGAATGCACGCGTACAGTGATCCCAGAGATCAATGCTCACTGAACACACAGAAGCTGAATAACAAGAGTCTTACATCCATACATACCGTATTACACAAGTAGGACCATTATGGTCAAGTCTTGAGTATAACTTTGCAGCGGAAATCTTCATCGATAACTTGGACCCATGCCATCTGCCTTAACCCTACAGGCATTCTGACTGGGAAGCGTCCTAGCTCGCATGTTCGTCACTGAAGTATTCTTCATCATATCCTGTTCTTTCATGCCTGGCCAATAAAATAACCAGTGGCAAGCCAATGAGTACTTTGAATGTACTCGGAAGCAACCCATGTTTTGGTTCAAGGCACAATAATGCATGATATAGGTAAATTTTTGCAGAAAGCTAGTTTTGAGTGCTATGACATGTTCAACAACTTGCATAGCATGCATCATGAGAATTCAAGTAACCCTGAGGACAGGTTACGGATATCAACATAAATGGAGTGGGCACCAAACCAACTCAACCGTGTCAAGTACTTTGACTTGACCCAAGTAGTTCTTTAAATCATCCATACACACTCACCAAGTTTCGTAAAGATGTGGACATAGCCCAAGAGCGGTTACCCAACTGTCCTTGACCGTGGACACGGCTATTCGAATAGTTTTACACTCTACAGAGGTTGCACACTTTACCCACAAGATCGGGGGAACTTCCGTGTCATCCACGACCCGCGGTACCTCAAGTACCCCGGGTAAGCACCCGATCACTATCTTTCCCTAGACGACACTAACATGGTGTCCACTCGATTGGTAGTAACCCCCGTGCCCAACATTTCACATCTTACAATTGTGGAGCCTCGCTCCCATATTTATCACATACCACTGGCACGGGGTACCAACGGTGTGTCCGGTGCCCCATAAAAATGTTCTTGGCCGCCCTACCTGGCACGACCCCGTCCCGAGAGAGCGCACCAACAACTCTCCCCTCACTAGTAATGTGGGCTCCAAGCTAGTATCGGCCTAGGTAATCAATAATTCCCTTTCCCATATAAGGGTAGTGTGGTTGCGCATGTAAGGTTGGAATAACGGTCGCAACTTAAACCAATCCGTTTTTGAAACCACACTCACATATCCTTCTCCGGTACACCACTTCTTTGTCAAGTGGTTACCTAGCTCAACATCTCCCTCGGGCATTAGTGGCACCCGCGGGGTTTTCAAAAAGTCTTTGGGAGCATACTTGCCTCCATTACCATGCGTACCCCTCCCATCTGCATAGCATCTAATTTAGCATCCTATCTACTCCCACCCGCATAACCCTCATAGGAAGGTCAGGTCATGCACAATGAAAGTATCAACAAGGAAGCAACGAAGGCAACCCACCGAAGTGGTTACCATCTCATCATGATTCCGATGCAACAATGATAAAGTGCTATATGACATGCATAAAAGGGGGTTTCATAGACATGGTCAAAGGGCTGCTTGCCTGGTTCATCAGAGTCTTGAAATCTTCTGGTCCTTCTCCAAGTACTCCGTCTACTTCGTCAACTAACGCCGGAAGCAACCATAATAAGCAACACAACAAGGCAGAAAATAAAAGTGCTCTAAAAATATTAATTTGATTTTTCTAGGACATCTCTGGTTATATGAAGATTAACCAGAGTGGTTTCATTGGAATTGGGTCAGTGGATATTCCTAAAAAATTTGATATGATGGAATCAAGGGGTTTATGGATTTGCAAGAAGTGTACAGAAACATATTTTTGAAAAATGAGCAAAGGCACCCATTTAACAAAGGATGATTTTAGAAGCATCTAGAAGTTGGTTTCACTGGATTTGGAGTTCAAATGATTTTCCTATGAATTTGCAAAGTTGACAAGTATGAAGAAATGGCTCATTATTGGGTGGGTACAGAAAGTTTTAATAAAAATGTTCATAAACTATGTTATGAACTCAAGAGCATCTAGGAATTTGAATCATGGCATTTGGATCAAGGATGATCTCTCTGTGATTTTCTAAAGTTCATCACAGAAATAGGAAAATAGGGTTTCACGAAATATGTGTGAAGAAAAGTTTCCTGGAAAAATGTGCAAACAACACCATGTGATAGATCATGATTTATGGATCCCCTAGAAATTTGAATCATCAAATTTGGAGTTAATTTGAATTATTTAAGTGCTTTTGAAGTCTACTAGGAAAAAGAAAAAGGAAAAGGGGGCTTTACCCTTATCATGCGCGCAAGGCGAGAGATGGGCAGCGGGCCAGCCCAGCTGCTCGGCCGCGCGCGGTCTATCGACGCAGGAGGCGCACTCGAGGGAGTACGCCTTCCCCGAGCGGAGGCGGTGACAGGCAGAGCCCGTCTCCACTCAACGGGGCGGGGCGAGGCCCACTAGCCAGCGGCTCCGCCTTCCTGGCTGACGGACAGGGGGCCCTGACTCTCGGGTTCGTCTCCCTCCCCCCGCTCGAACAGATCAGTGGCAGGAGCGACTTGCCGTCGCTCGCGCCAGCGACCCAGGCAGCCTCCGGCGACGTTCCACCACCCGCGTGGTCAGCGCGAAGGGGCGCATCCATCCATGGGTCACACGCATGTCGGAGAGGACCAGGTCAAGGAGAACGCCGACCGTGGCGGACGTGGCCGATGGCGTTGGCGGGCACGGGTAGGACAGAGAGGGGAAGGAGGGGGCCAGCATGGTGGCGTGTTGCGGACGTCGAGGCACCTCGACTGGCGCAAGGGGGAGGCTCGAGGTGGTCGTGGGACGCGGCATCAACGGTCGGGAGCACGCTGACGTGCTCCAGAGCGTGCAAATGGCCGGCACCTGCGGCTTTTTCTCGCGTCCTCACGCGCCCACTTGCGTCTGGAAGCTGCAGGGGGGAGTAAACAATGTGGCAATGGCATTGGATGCCCTGGGAATCCACTGGAGGGGAGAGGGAGTTGAGAGAGAGTGGAAATGCTGTTGTCCAGAGAGGAAAAAGAGCTTTTCACCCCCCTTCATCATGGCTTCTCGGGCAGTGAAAGATGCAGGGGGTTAGAGGAGTATCACATGAGGCTGTGGTACAAATTTGGACTCAAGGAGATTAGTGGAAATGGACAAGACATGCATTTTAAATTTCTGCCAGAAGGTGTTTGATGTAGGTTTGGGCTAGCAAATGGACTTCCGTTGTCATGAGGCTTGACATGGTCAAATGGCATGAGAAAATAAGAGGTTCCACAAAGATTGAGTTCATTTGGGCAAAGTTGCCAATGTAAAGTTGTTCAAATTTAGTTTTGGACAGGAAGGGTTTTGGGGCACTTTGATCAATTTAACTTGTTCTCCAACTTGTGCCACTTGGTATAGATGAATAATTAGACCAATTTAGCATGTGGACCAAGAATGGGAGCATTTGGACAAGTTTGATAATGTAAAGTTGTTCAAACTTGAAAAAGGACAGAAATGGTTTTGAGACGGTTTCAGGGGGTTATACTGGTCTCCATGACATGAGACTTGGCAAGATCACCAAATAGGGCATTTGAGACATGATGGAATTTTCTTGGATGTTTATGAAAATATTTCCTGTAAAAATATTTCAAATTCTTGAGATGGGCAGAAATGGTTTTGGGAGGTTTGTCCAATATTTTGAACATGACCATGTGCTGAAACTCTTATATATGGAAAATATATGTCCACTGAGTTCTCCTGATTTTTATCAAATATTTTTGATGCTTTAAAATAATTTTAATCTATTAAAGACCATTTCTGGACTTAAGAAAAAGCCTTTAAATAAATAGGAAAATAACTGTTAAAAGTATATTTTTGTGGTTTGGGGGTGTCCTATATCTAATAGGAGTCAAATATATTTTTGGGAAGATTTTTACTGCCCTTAATTAAGTACTTGGAGTGCAAATCTCAATTCAGGGGTTTTTGGAAAACTAATTTTTGAAAATACTATTTAGCCAAATTATTTTTGTAAGAAAATATTTTTATGTCCTATACACATGGCATGATCAGTGGGAAAGGTTTTTGGATCAAGGAGAAGGAGTATAAGAGTTGGAGAATTTATTTGATTTTTAGAGCACTTGCAAACAACTCACAAAAATCAAACCAAGCAAATTCCAAAGCACTCAAAAGTTTTTGCCAAACCACATTTTATCATGTTTATTAGATTAAGTGTTGTGGCATGAAAATCAGGGTGTGACAGACCTACCCCCCTTACAAGAATCTCGTCCTCGAGATTCCCAAACTAGGCGCGGAAGGGATAGGGAAACTTGGATCTGGGGTAGTCTTCAAGTCCTCATGTTGCTTCTACTTCCGTGTGGTGCTCCATTGAACTTGAAGTACTTGATGGTGTGGCTTCGTGTACAACGTTCTTCTTGATCCAGGTTGCTAATGGGTAGCTCGCGGTAGGATTGATTGGGCTAGGGGTCGATGGCTCGGTGGTCGACGCCCTCGTAGAGATCGGGCTAGTTAGGAAGCTGGAAACACTTACGAGGTGTGTCGCATGGAAAAATGCTGTGCACAGTGGATAACTCAGGTGGTAACTCTAGCTGGTAACTGTCTTCTCGTCTCGTAGCAATCTCAGAGGGGGTTGTTAAATCTTGGTGTGGGTTTCTTTGTCATGGAAATGCTTGGTTCCTTAGAGAGGAGTGGCTTGTAGATACACCTGGTCTTCGATGCGGAAGTTTACTTCTTGGCGAAGGTGGTTGGTATAGTTCTTCCTCCTAGACATGATGATATTCAGATGTTGCTTGACCAGCTCAACGATTCTTCTTCTGTCTTCGGATGGATAAGTATGTTACCAAAATAAAGATGAAAACCAACTTGTCCAAGCACTCCATGAAGACTTTGTTCATGAGGTACCTAAAGTAGGATGGGGTATTGGTGGTGGTCATGGTTGAGTGTTGGCCAGGGTCTACTTGACCTAGAACCAAAGCTCATGGTCATGATCCGACCATGTTGTGGCTTGGTAGGGTTTTAGGGTTTCAAGGATTCTACGGTGCGTGTGAATGTTTATCATCCTATCCTTGAGCACAGTTTCTGAGATGCCAATAGTTCTACCTAGTCCTTCAAACAAATCACATCATATTACCAAAAGAATCATCTTGTGTAGGTCAACTCCATTCATCACTCATGGTATTCATATCCTTATGACTCTCGAGAGGAGGTTTAACAAAATCATACATGTCTACGATCCCCGAACTCGTATGTATGTCTACCCCTATGAATCCATGGGTATACAAGCTTCCAAGCTTGAGTTAAACATGAAAATCCAAGTGCTCATCCTATTCTCCCAAGGTCCAAGGTAGTGCATCTCTATCCTAAGGAAACATGTCGTATGCCACTCCAAGATCTTGTTTCCTTCCTATGGATCAACTTCACAGCCCATTAACTAGACTAATAACTACATGATCCATAGGTTCCATAAATCCAATGTCTATGGTGTTCCACACGATCTTCTAATGCCCTATAATCCACAAATACTTGAAAGGGCTATCTTTGCTATAGTCAGTCCACCGATTCCCATTATCATGGTCAAGTAAACTCCAAGTTCAAGCTTATATAGAATCCTAAATCCACTCCGACAATTAATCCAATCTCCTAGTTTATCGCCCACCGAGAAACATGGTATCATGATCGAGATCATCAGTCTAAATCCAATTTACTCCGAACCATGTAGACTTACTCAGCATCTATACTCAACTAGAATCACCTACTTAAATCCAAATCTCATGTCCAACTAGAATTCCTACATGTTTACCCCAAGTCATACTTGTATTGTCAACTATCTCCTATCAATATCCCCTGGTTAAGACTAATCCCTATACTTCCATGAATTTTTAGCTTGCGATCATAATTGTCCTACTAAATCCAATTTACCTAGGGCAATGAGAGTCATGCCACTCTATTAACTGATCCCACCAAGTTCATCCATCAACATGAAAGCCTCATAATTCACCAAATAATCTCAGATTATCCCTCATGGTTACTGATGTAAACTCATCAAGTCATTTGTCCTCTGTTCATATATCCTCAATTTGGTCTACCCTATGGCATCGCCAGTTGTGGTACTATCTTAGGATGATAATGTGCTCGTTCATTATGTCCACTAGTTCCATAATGAACCCAGTGATGTGCAAGGTTACTGACGCTTAACTGGTTCTCTTGCAATTTTGTGAGTTAAGCACATGGTTAAGGATTCGATATGGGGTATCTCGTGAAGTCTCGAAGGGTGTATGAATGGGTTTCTAGCCTGGATGGTTAAACATAATTCTAAGGGGTTGCACTTGGTCGAGGAGGCTGCAACAAAAGTCTCCAGTGCTAGTTGGTCGCCGAGGTGGAATCCTCGGTGCATCTTGTCTTGCTGGTATTTGGTTGATGAAAGAGGTGAGAGGGGAAGTAGCATAGATGGGGGATGCCTAAAGGGGGTTCTATAGTGCAGGTGCAAACTAACAAGTGCCAAAAGAGCCAAGCACAAGCATCAAGATAAGGAAGGTGATATTGTCGCGTACTTGTTGCCTAGGGCAAAAAGAGCGACTGATATCAAAACACAAACAAATAAAAACAAGCAACCCACAATCATGGTTCTATTCGAACCATCATATGGACTCGACTGCGCATAGGGGGGGGGGGGGTACACGACTCATCCTACCCTAGGGGTCCTCGGATTCAGTAGTCGTGCTTTGCTCCGTGCCTCGTGCAGTCTTCTGGGTTTTCCTCAGGTGTCGCTACATCTCTTGTAGTTGTTCGATGAAACGATCCGGGTTGAGCCTGAAGAGTCTTCAATGACTTCTCGCCTGTTGAAGTGATGGGGTGAAGGTGGCTCCTCGAAGTTGGCATTGACTCGGTCTTCGGTTGTCTTCTTAACCATGATAATCCATTTTGCCTTCTAAGGTGTCAAGGGTTCCACGTAAGCAATCCTTTATGCAATGACATAAACAAGGCATAGTAGAGGTCCATCCTGTCGGTTACGTTGATGACAACATCGACACCGAGAGCGGGGGACGAAGAGAACCGTTTTCCTGCTCACTATAGTGAGGCGGACCTAATGGCGAGCTTCTCATCCACCGGTGGTTGCCGATACAACAATGATAAGGACAGGGTTGCTCTATTAGCGATGTATATCATTATCTTGCATATCCTATGCCCTGATCATCGTGGGCCAAGTTTGCATCATCCTGGGGCAAATTCAAAGGTATCACCATCCTCTGGGTCTTCATGTCCTCATTCCTCCAAGACGTATCTTCTGTTGGCATCGTTTGCTCGGGTGTCGCCAATCTTGTGTTCAGAAGAGGTGGGTGAGTGTTTGGCAAGGTGTACTCCTTCTAGGATTACAAGGAATCCTGTGGTCAGGGGCGTAAGGGTAGTAGCGACCAAAAGTTTTGAAGGGGAAGAGATCAATAAGGAAAATATACCTTAATTTTCGAAAAACTGAGAAGGGAAGAGAAGTATAGATAGTTTTGAAACCTAGTAATAGTTTTGGAAATATTTTTACCCTAACTAACGACCATGCTAACTAAGGCTTCCTACAGTCAGGATGGCTCTGATACCAGCTCTGTGGGGACCCCGACTCATAAGTCGTGATCACCGAATGCACATGTACAGTGATCCCAGAGATCAATGCTCACTGAACACACAGAAGCTGAATAACAAGAGTCTTACATCCATACATACCGTATTACACAAGTAGGACCATTATGGTCAAGTCTTGAGTATAACTTCGCAGCGGAAATCTTCATCGATAACTTGGACCCATGCCATCTGCCTTAACCCTACAGGCATTCTGACTGGGAAGCGTCCTAGCTCGCATGTTCGTCACCGAAGTATTCTTCATCATATCCTGTTCTTTCATGCCTGGCCAATAAAATAACCAGTAGCAAGCCAATGAGTACTTTGAATGTACTCGCAAGCAACCCATGTTTTGGTTCAAGGCACAATAATGCATGATATAGGTAAATTTTCGTAGAAAGCTAGTTTTGAGTGCTATGACATGTTCAACAACTTGCATAGTATGCATCATGAGAATTCAAGTAACCCTGAGGACAGGTTACAGATATCAACATAAATGGAGTGGGCACCAAACCAACTCAATCATGTCAAGTCCTTTGACTTGACCCAAGTAGTTCTTTCCACTCATCCAGACACACTCACCAAGTTTCGTAAACATGTGGACGTAGCCCAAGAGCGGTTACCCAACTGTCATTGACCGTGGGCACGCCTATTCGAATAGTTTTACACTCTGCAGAGGTTGCACACTTTACCCACAAGATCTGGAGAACTTCCGTGTCATCCATGACCCGCGGTACCTCAAGTACCCGGGGTAAGCACCCGATCACTATCTTTCCCTAGATGACACTAACATGGAGTCCACTCGATTGGTAGTAACCCCCGTGCCAACATTTCACATCTTACAATTGTGGAGCCTCGCTCCCATATTTATCACATACCATTGGCACGAGGTACCAACGATGTGTCCGGTGCCCCATAAAAATGTTCTTGGCCACCCTACCTGGCACGACCCCGTCCCGAGAGAGCGCACCAACAACTCTCCCGTCACTAGTAATGCGGGCTCCAAGCTAGTATCGACCTAGGTAATCAATAATGCCCTTTCCCATATAAGGGTAGTGTGGTTGCACATGTAAGGTTGGAATAACGGTCGCAACTTAAACCAATCCATTTTATAAACCACACTCACATATCCTTCTCCGGTACACCACTTCTTTGTCAAGTGGTTACCTAGCTCAACATCTCCCTCGGGCAATAGTGGCACCCGCGGGGTTTTCAAAAAGTCTTTGGGAGCATACTTGCCTCCATTACCATGCATACCCGTCCCATTTGCGTAGCATCTAATTTAGCATCCTATCTACCCCCACCCGCATAATCCTCATAGGAAGGTAGAGTCATGCACAATGCAAGTATCAACAAGGAAGCAACAAAGGCAACCCACCGAGGGTGTTACCATCTCATCATGATTCCGATGCAACAATAATAAAGTGCTATATGAGATGCATAAAAGGGGGTTTCATAGACATGGTCAAAGGGCTGCTTGCCAGGTTCATCAGAGTCTTGCAATCTTCTGGTCCTTCTCCAAGTACTCCGTCTACTTCGCAACCAATTCCGGAAGCAACCATAATAAGCTACACAACAAGGCAGAAAATAAAAGTGCTCTAAAAATATTAATTTGATTTTTCTAGGACATCTCTGGTTATATGAAAATTAACCAGAGTGGTTTCATTGGAATTGGGTCAGTGGATATTCCTAAACATTTTGATATGATGGAATCAAGGGGTTTATGGATTTGCAAGAAGTGTACAGAAACATATTTTTGAAAAATGAGCAAAGGCACCCATTTAACAGAGGATGATTTTAGAAGCATCTAGGAGTTAGTTTCACTGGATTTGGAGTTCAAATGATTTTCCTATGAATTTGCAAAGTTGACAAGTATGAAGAAATGGCTCATTATTTTGTGTGGTACAGAAAGTATTAATAAAAATCTTCATAAACTATGTTATGAACTCAAGAGCATCTAGGAATTTGAATCATGGCATTTGGATCAAGGATGATCTCTCTGTGATTTTCTAAAGTTCATCACAAAAATAGGAAAATAGGGTTTCATGAAATATGTGTGAAGAAAAGTTTCCTAGAAAAATGTGCAAACAGAACCATGTGATAGATCATGATTTATGGATCCCATAGAAATTTGAATCATCAAATTTGGAGTTAATTTGATTTATTTAAGTGCTTTGGAAGTCTACTGGGAAAAAGAAAAAGGAAAAGGGGGATTTACCCTTATCATGCGTACAAGGCGAGAGGTAGGCAGCGGGCCGGCCCAGCTGCTCTGCCGCGCGCGGGCTGTCGACGCAGGAGGCACACTCGAGGGAGTACGCCTTCCACGAGCGGAGGCGGTGACAGGCAGAGCCCGTCTCCACTCAACGGGGCGGGGCGAGGCCCACTAGCCAGCGACTCCGCCTTGCTGGCTGACCGACAGGGGGGGCCCGGTTGTCGGGTTCGTCTCCCTCCCCCCACTCGAACAGATCAGCGGCAGGAGCGACTTGCCGTCGCTCGCGCCGGCGACCTAGGCAGCCTCCGGCGATGTTCCACCCACCTGCGTGGTCAGCGCGAAGGGGGGCATCCATCCATGGGTCACACGCATGCCGAAGAGGACCAGGTCAAGGAGAACGCCGACCGTGGCGGACGTGGCCGATGGCGATGGCGGGCACGGCGCTCCGGCTGTCAGGAGGAGTAACCGGAGTGCGGGGGAGCTCTGCGGGGCCAGTAGAGATGCAAAGTAACACATAGGTGGCGAGGAGGGGGCCCGGACGATGAGAATTTAGGCGGTGGTCGAAGGCTCGGCTCCGGCCATAGACGAGGTTGGAGGGCGCGAGGAGGGGAGTGGGTTGGTCCAGGGGATGCACGGGAGGGAGATAGAGCCAAAGGAGTAGAGAGGGGGCTCGGGGGTGGCCTTAAATAGAAGGGGGCGAGGTGCACCGTAGACGGGTGCGCCGGCGAGGTCGTTGCCGTTGCTAGGGGTCACGGGGGCTTGCGTGTGCGTGTCCGGGGCATTTGTAGAGATGGTCTATGGCCAGGGGAAGGGAGAGAAGGAGTGGGGAGAGCTCCGGATGGAGCCACGAGATCGCACGCGCATTGGCGGCTCTGGGCACGCGCGGCATGGGCAGGACAGAGAAGGGAAGGAGGGGGCTAGCATGGTGGCGTGTTGCGGACGTCGCGGCACCTCGACTGGCGCAAGGGGGAGGCTCGAGGTGGTCGGGGGACGTGGCGTCAACGGTCGGGAGCAATCTGAGGTGCTCCAGAGCGCGCAAATGGCCGGCACCCACAGCTTTTTCTCGCGTCCTTACGCGCCCACTTGCGTCTGGCGGCTGCAAGGGGGAGTAAACAATGTGGCAATGGCATTGGATGCCCTGGGAATCCACTGGAGGGGAGAGGGAGTTGAGAGAGAGTGGAAATGCTGCTGTCCAGAGAGGGAAAAAGAGCTTTTCACCCCCCTTCATCATGGCTTCTCGGGCAGGGAAGGATGCAGGGGGTTAGAGGAGTATCACGTGAGGCTGTGGTACAAATTTGGACTCAAGGAGATTAGTGGAAATGGACAAGACATGCATTTTAAATTTCTGCCAGAAGGTGTTTGATGTAGGTTTGGGCAAGCAAATGGACTTCCCTTGTCATGAGGCTTGACATGGTCAAATGGCATGAGAAAATAAGAGGTTGCACCAAGATTGAGTTCATTTGGGCAAAGTTGCCAATGCAAAGTTGTTCAAATTTGGTTCTGGACAGGAAAGGTTTTGGGGCACTTTGATGAAGTTAACTTGTTCTCCAACTTGTGCCACTTGGTATAGATGAATAATTATACCATCTTATCATGTGGACCAAGTATGGGAGCATTTGGACAAGTTTGATAGTGTAAAGTTTTAGGGGGTTATAGGGGGTTATACTGTTCTCCATGACATGAGACTTGGCAAGATCACCAAATAGGGCATTTGTGACATGATGGAATTTTCTTGGATGTTTATGAAAATATTTCTTGTAAAAATATTTCAAATCCTTGAAATGGGCAGAAATGGTTTTGGGAGGTTTGTCCAATATTTTGAACATGACCATGCGCTGAAACTCTTATCTATGGAAAATATATGTCCACTGAGTTCTCCTGATTTTTATCAAATATTTTTGAAGCTTTAAAATAATTTTAACCTATTAAAGACCATTTCTGGACTTAAGAAAAAGCCTTTAAATAAAATAGGAAAATAACTGTTAAAATTATATTTTTGTGGTTTGTGGGTGTCCTATATCTAATAGGAGTCAAATATATTTTTGGAAAGATTTTTACCGCCCTTAATTAAGTACTTGCAGTGCAAATCTCAATTCAGGGGTTTTTGGAAAACTAATTCTTGAAAATACTATTTGGCCAAATTATTTTTGTAAGAAAATATTTTTATGTCCTATACACATGGCATGATCACTTGGAAAGGTTTTTGGATCAAGGAGAAGGAGTATAAGAGTTGGAGAATTTATTTGATTTTTAGAGCACTTTCAAACAACACACAAAAATCTAACCAAGCAAATTCCAAAGCACTCAACAGTTTTTGCCAAACCACAATTTATCATGTTTATTAGATTAAGTGTTGTGGCATGAAAATCAGGGTGTGACACCCTTTGACATCAATTTCCAAGAAGGGTTCTTCTGGAATGTGAGTCGAATAGGTTTGGTCGTTGGTTCACATAACAAAGCAGCACATAGAATGTGATGCAGGTAGAGGACATGAATCATTGAGTGGAGCTGGAACAAATATGCAGGATGCAAATGGCAAAGTGTCTTCTCAGCATTGAAATCGGTAACACCGAGTTGTTTTCTTCGGTGGCACCGAGGTGGTTCGATTTGACTGAAAGAGACAAACCGGTGAGTCCGAGTTCAACACAGAGAGAGAACAATTGTCATCTCAGCTCACTAGGCAAATAAGATCTCACAAAGATTGGCAAGGAATTAACTAAAAGATTTGCAATGAATTGGATGCAGGGAATGCAGAAACGAATAGAGAAAATAAAGAGATCTAGATTAATTTTTTTATTAAAGAAGGGGAACAAACATGCAGGAGACAAATACAAGAACTCAGAAAAACACTAGAGAACTTCATCTAGAATTGGCCGACAACAAAGTCACCTATGTTAGAGTATATTGACTGAGGAGTCAAGTGAGAACACTTGATCGTAGGTCATACTCATCGTTTAAGCTCAAAATGGGGTTACCATTTTTCATTTAAGCATTTTGATGTATTCACATCTTGTTGAGCTGCTTTGTAACACCCCGCATGTAACTTGCCATATTTGTAACTCCGACTCTTGCCATTTCCGGCTATGTGTTTTGTTTTTTTCTCCGTTGTCGGGTTTTTGTCTTTCGTTTTGTATTTTTTCATGTCATGCATTTTCATATCATGTCATCATGTGCATTGCATTCGCATACGTGTTCGTCTCATGCATCCGAGCATTTTCCCCGTTGTCCGTTTTCCAATCCGGCGCTCCTATCTCCTCCGGTGCACCCCTCTTGTTTTCTTTCATGTGCGTGTGTCAAACTTTCTCGGAATGGACCGAGGCTTGTCAAGTGGTCTTAATATACCACCCGGAGTCTACCGGTCAAGTTTCGTTCCATTCGGAGGTCGTTTGGTACTCCAACGGTTAACCGGGCCTCCGCAATGTCCATTTGAGTATCCAGCAAAAACCCCCTCCAAAACCAGCCCAAAGCCCACCAAACTCTCTTCCATGCTCTAGGTCGTTCGATCACGATCGTGTGGGCGAAAACCGCACCTCATTTGGAGTCTCCTAGCCCCCTCTACCTATAAATGAGTGGGCATCCCGAAAAACGAAATCTCAGACGAAACCCTAACCCTCTCCCTCCGCGCCGCCGGACGCGTCCGTACCCGCCGGACACGTCCGCCGCCGCGCCCCGTCCAGTCCGGAGCCGCCACGTGTCATCGCCGGCTTTCCACCGCCGCGGCCCGCCAAGC
>NC_057805.1:250731156-250733306 GCF_018294505.1 Triticum aestivum
CGCTCCCTCCGGCGCCGCCCCGCCGGCGACCGGCGCCTGCCCTCCTCCGGCTCGCCGCCTCCTCCCTCCGCCAAAGGCCCCGCCGGCCTCTCTCCTCCTCCCGCCGGAGTCCCGAGCCCGTCGAGGAGCTCCCCGATCTGGATCTCGCTCGGCGCGTTGACTTCTCCCGAAACCCTAGTTTTTTTCCGCTAAGTCCTCATTTATTCTCAGCAAGTGCCTATGTTCCCGATGCCGTAACTTCTTGCATGTAGCTCCGATTCACGCGTATAATATGTCTAATTGTTCGCCTCATGATGCTCTTCATTTTGTTCAATTGCATCATGTTCATTAGAGGTCATCCTGATGCCCAAATCTTCGTTGGAAGAAGGCTAGTTGTTGTTAATCTCTGGTTCTTATCAGAACTTGGAGATTTGTCATTTTTGTATCATTTAATCTGTGCATCTTTTGAGCATGAGCTCTACATGTGTTTTGAAGTATGCCATGCCATCTTTCCAGTGATATAGTCCATGTATTTTTGTGGTCTTTGTGTTGACTAGCACAAGCATGCAAAGTAGGCCCCGTAATATTTCTGATTTCAGGGACAGTGATTTCTCTAAGTCCTTGTCTGCTGTAATTTTGTTGCCATGTTAACTTGATGCTAGAGAGAGATCCATGCATATTTTGGAGATGTTCAGTAAGGATGTTTTGTAGCTATAGTTGTAATTGATCCATTACTGCAATTGTTTGCAATTTTAGAGTACCATAGCATGACTCAATCTTGCTCTACTTTTGCAATAAAATATTTCCGGCAGATTCTTAACATGACATGCATTTTTGCCAAGCTTATTGTAGTTGATCCATACATGCTATGCAATTGTTCTTGCCATGGATAGCTTCATAAACATGCCATCTTGCTGTAGGTATGCTTGGTTTTTCATGCATTGCTCTGTAGTGAGTGCATCAAGCTCATAAAGAGGCCTACATATTAATATTTATGCCATGCTCTGTTTTTCTGCTAAGTCTGAAACCTGATAACGAAACTTGCTATGTTTACATGCTTGCCATCATTTCTTCTGGTCCTTTTTGGCTTATGGTCAGTAAGGGACTTTTGTCATGTGCATTTAGTAAAACACTACCATGCCTTGTTTTGCTATGTTAAGTTCCTGTAGCATGTTGATTTCGTGCTCTGAACATTGCTACCTGATGCTGATTTCTGCCATGTCCAGTTTTTCACCAAGTCTGTGAACCTGTAATCTTTTGCACTTTTGCCATGCTTGTTTGAGCTTGATATTTTATGAACTAGCAGTAGCTCAGTGTTCATCTTTTGTCAAGCATCTCCTGTAGATTACTGCAATGTGCTTTGTTGCTATGTTGGGGTGCTGTAGCATTGTTGCTTGTTGCATTTTAAGTGCTATCTTGCTGTTTATCGCAGATTATTGCCATTCTTGTTTTGCTTGCCATTTGCAAACCGTGCATCCGATTCCGGTGATCCTTATATCGATTTCGACCGAAATCATCTCATCTTTCCAGTGGCATGCTTGGTTTGTCAAGTTACTGCCATGTTCATCATTTTCCTTCCGGAGCACGCATATGCATCGCATATCATAACTTGCATATCATACATGTCTTGCATCATGTTGCTTGCGCATTTCTCGTTGTTGATTGTGGTTCCGTTTATTTGTGTTCTTGTCTTGGGTAGAGCCGGGCGACGAGTTCGTGAACGAGGAACCTGTCGAGTACACTTACGAGGATCAAGCTTTCGACAACTCTGAGAATCTTGCAGGCAAGATGACCACCCCTCGAAATCACTTCTATCTTTGCTATGCTAGTTGTTCGCTCTATTGCCATGCTCCGCTACCTATCACTTTCTATATCATGTCTCCTATTTTAGCCATGTCAGCCCCTAACCATCCTTTCCTAGCAAACCGTTGTTTGGCTATGTTACCGCTTTTGCTCAGCCCCTCTTATAGCGTTGCTAGTTGCAGGTGAAGTTGAAGTTTGTTCCATGTCGGAACATGGATATGTTGGGATATCACAATATCTCTTATTTAATTAATGCATCTATATATTTTTGGTAAAGGGTGGAAGGCTCGGCCTTATGCCTGGTGTTTTGTTCCACTCTTGCCGCCCTAGTTACTGTTATACCGGGATTATGTTCCTTGAGTTTGCGT
>NC_057805.1:250734226-250741517 GCF_018294505.1 Triticum aestivum
GGCCACCTCGGGGAAACTCGACGTCTGGTTTTACTCGTAGCTTGACTTATCCGGTGTGCCCTGAGAACGAGATATGTGCAGCTCCGATCGGGATTTGTCGACACATACGGGCGGCTTTGCTGGTCTTGTTTTACCATTGTCGAGATGTCTTGTAAACCGGGATTCCGAGACTGATCGGGTCTTTCCGGGAGAAGGTTAATCCTTCGTTGACCGTGAGAGCTTATGATGGGCTAAGTTGGGACACCCCTGCAGGGTAATATCTTTCGAAAGCCGTGCCCGCGGTTATGAGGCAGATGGGAATTTGTTAATGTCCGGTTTTAGATAACTTGTCACTTGACCCAATTAAAATACACCAAGTGCGTGTGTAGCCGTGATGGTCTCTTCTCGGCGGAATCCGGGAAGTGAACACGGTCTGTGTTATGTTTGACGTAAGTAAGTGTTCAGGACCTCTTCTTGGTCATTGCTAGATGACGTCCGTTCCTTTGCTTCTCTTCTCGCTCTCATTTGCGCAAGTTAGCCACCATATATGTTTTGCCGCTGTAGCTCCACCTCTTTGCACCTCTTGTCCTACAAGCTTAAATAGTCTTGATCTCGCGGGTGTGAGATTGCTGAGTCCCCGTGACTCACAGATACTTCCAACACCAGTTGCAGGTGCCGACGATGCCAGTGCAGACGATGGCGTCGATCTCAAGTGGGAGTTCGACGAGGAAACTGGTCGTTACTTTGTGTCTTTTCCTGATGATCAGTAGTGGAGCCCAGTTGGGACGATCGGGGATCTAGCATTTGGGGTTGTCTTATTTTCATCTGGATTTTGACCGTAGTCGGTCTATATGTTTGTATTTTGGATGATGTATGATGATATTTATGTATTGTGTGAAGTGGCGATTGTAAGCCAACTCTTTATCCCATTCTTGTTCATTACATGGGATTGTGTGAAGATGACCCTTCTTGCGACAAAACCACTATGCGGTTATGCCTCTAAGTCGTGCCTCGACACGTGGGAGATATAGCCGCATCGTGGGCGTTACAAGTTGGTAATCAGAGCCATCCCCGACTTAGGAGCCCCCCTGCTTGATCCAATCGCTGGCGTTGTTGAGTCTAGAACAAAAATGTTTTGAGTCTTAGGATTATATATATCGGAGAGTAGGATTCTTTTTACTCCTCAGTCCCTTCGTCGCTCTGGTGAGGTCTCCTGACGTAGAAGTTTTGACTACTCTCTCCTCAAATTTAAGTAAAAAAAATTTTAGGATCACGCGGGTATCTTGGAATCGTTCCGATCGATTCGTGACGAGAACATTGTTCTTGGTGCCTCCTGTCATTTAGGGGTTGTGGCAGTGTCCCGGGGAGTTGAGCTCCGAGGTGTTGTCGTCACAATTTTATCGTTGCAGTTCTGGAATACCTGAGTTTCGCCGACATCGAGATCTCTTTTATGCAGTTGTTGGTGAGATCACCTCGACGCCACCCAGTACTGGGGCGGGAGTTCGGGAGTATTGCCATAACTTGTATAACGGATGTTTTTCGAAGGTTGAGGTAAACGATTTCCGAAGGTTTCTTGGTTATGTGTTGACGGATGGATAGAGCTGGATCTAGGGATTGTTAGTTTGGGTGATATATATTTGTGTCCCCTGTATCCCCTACACCAGATTGCATAACCAGAAAGTTTCGGGAGTTTATAAGTGGGAATTCAAGTAGCGTTAGGATTTCTTTCCGACAGACGCATGATATGAGATTGGGGTTCGACGTCTAGTGGTCCGCCTGTATACGGTTGATTTTACAGTGGTCTCGTTGTGTCTTAAAGAGTCCATGGCTTTGCCGACTCGGGGACGCTTCGTATGTCATGTGCACAGCCTTGTACATGATGGTGCTGTACGATTGAGCCCGTGTGGGCCCCACCACGAAAACTTCGGACGAAATTTCTATCATATGTTTGTTCCGGCTTATTCTGCAAGCCAATACTTGGTTTTATTTTGTATTGTGGTATTCGAGTTTCTTCGAATTCATATGTTCATTCCATATCTTTTTAAAGTGGCTTCTCAACTTATGGAAGTGTGATGATTTACTACGGAATTCATTCGTTCATCTTCGTTCGAATGTTTATTGTGAAGACTATATGTTGCATTTCTGTCCATTGATTCTACTTATCTTTTGTCTATCGAGATGCTAACGGATGTCACCCTCTTCAGGATGGCTCCGCCAACGCGTCAGAATCAGGATCGAAATGAAGGGAGTCAAGCGATCCCTCCGCCACCACCTCCACCTCCGGAGGCATGGCAATCAATCATGGCAGCCACCAACGCCAATGCTCAGATGATTTTGCAACTCTTGCAAGAACGTACTCAAGGGCAAGGCAATCAAGGCAATCAAGGTCAAGGCAACAATCAGTTTCACTTTGCCACTCTCAACCAGTTTCTCGCAAATCAGCCCAAGTCTTTCAGCTACTGTGCCGAGGCCACGGATGCCGATGATTGGCTGGTGGACATCAACAAGCATTTTGAATGTAGCAATGTCAGGCCTGAGGACTTTGTCAAGTTCGCTTCTTTCCAGCTCAAGGACCAAGCTGCTGATTGGTTTCAGCAATACAAAGATTCCAGAGGAGGTCGTGTGATCACTTGGACTGACTTCTGTCGGGACTTCAAAGCGCACCACATTCCACAAAGTGTTGTTGAGAGCAAGCGTGAGGAGTTCCGCAATCTCAAGCAAGGAAACATGTCTGTGTATCAATACAACATTCAGTTTCAGAAACTTGCTCGCTTCGCTAAACAAGACGTTCCTGATGAGAAGAGCATGATCTATCACTTCCGAGGTGGCCTTAAAGAGGATCTGCAGTTAGCTCTCGTTCTTGTCGAGCCTACTCAGTTTGATCAATTCTACAATATGGCACTGAAGCAAGAGGCTGCTCAGCTCAAGTGTGAGGCTTCTAAGAAGAGAGTCAGAGACGCAGTTCAGTCTTCTTCTTCCTCACTTGTGTCAGCTAAGCAACAGAAGTTCTGGTTGCCTCCTCCTCCGTTTCGTCAGCCTTACCAGCAGAAGAACAAAGGTGGCCATAGTTCTTCCAACTCTTCCAACTCTGGCTATCAGAACAAGTCTCAGAATCAAGCTCCCAAGTCCAATGCTCCTTATCACCGTCCTCTCTCAGAGGTGACTTGCAACAAATGTCAGCAGAAAGGTCACTATGCTAACAAGTGCTTCAACCAGAGGCGTCTTCCTCCTCCTCCTCCTGTCAGATCTTCCAGCAATGCAGTGGTCAAGCATAATCCAAAGTCTGCTAAGGTGAACATGATGAATGCAGCTCAAGCGGAGGAATCTACTGATGTGATAATGGGTAATCTCTCTGTTAATGATATTCCTGCAAAAGTTCTTTTTGATACTGGTGCATCGCTTTGTTTCATGTCAAGACCGTTCTTCGCCAAGCATGAATTCACTTGTTCTCATCTGAGTAAACCCATGGATGTCGTTTCTCCGGGTAAACGTTTGAGTTCTAGCATGATTGCTCCCGATGTTTCCATCAAGATGGGCGACTATAGATTTCAGTCTTCTCCAATTGTCCTTGGTGACTCGGATATTGATCTTATTCTCGGGATGGACTGGCTTTCTAAGCACAAGGCTCAACTTGATTGTGCTGCCAGAGAAATTCAATTGACACACTCGTCTGAGGATGTGATTATTTTTGCCGCTCGTGATGAAACCATTCGGTTTTTCTCTCTCAATGAGAAGGGCGAATTGGATGCCATCTCTCAAATTCCAGTCGTTTGCGAGTATCAAGATGTCTTTCCAGAAGAGCTTCCGGGTATGCCCCCGCACCGGCCAGTTGAGTTCGTTATCGAACTAGAGCCTGGTACTGTACCCGTTTGCAAGCGTCCATACAAGCTTGGACCTAACGAGCTGAAGGAATTGAAGAAGCAGCTCGATGAACAAGAACGTCTGGGTTTGATCAGACCGAGTTCTTCTCCATGGGGTTGTGGTGTTCTTTTTGTCAAGAAGAAGGATGGCACGGACCGACTTTGTGTCGACTACCGTCCATTGAACAAGAGGACAATCAAGAACAAGTATCCACTTCCCAACATCAATGAGCTATTCGAGCAACTCAAGGGCGCTAAAGTATTCTCGAAGCTTGACCTTCGTATGGGTTATCATCAGATTCGCATTCGTGAAGAAGATATTCCCAAGACAGCATTCAGAACAAGCTTTGGTTCTTATGATTATACTGTCGTGTCTTTCGGCCTTGTCAATGCTCCACCGGTGTTCTCTCGGATGATGAATTTCATCTTCAACCCCTATACCAATGAATTCGTTCTGGTGTATCTCGACGATATCTTGGTCTTCTCCAAGAATAAGCAGGATCATGCCAAACATTTGCGATTGGTGCTCGACAAGCTCAGAGAGTATCAATTCTATGCGAAGTTCTCCAAATGTGAGTTTCGGCTCGATGAAGTTCTTTTCCTTGGTCACATCATCTCCGCCAAAGGCATCGCTGTTAACCCCGAGAAGGTGTCCGCAGTTCTGGATTGGGAACCTCCTCAAAATGTCAAGCAGCTCCGCAGTTTCCTGGGTCTTGCAAGTTATTGCCGAAGATTCGTTGAGAATTTTTCCAAGATTGCAAAGCCTCTTTCCAACCTCCTACAGAAGCATGTGAAATATGTCTGGTCTCCTGAGTGTGAAGTTGCTTTCAACACTCTCAAACAGAAACTAGTCACAGCTCCTGTCTTGATTCCTCCTGATGAATCCAAGCCGTATGAAGTTTCCTGTGATGCTTCTCTCCAAGGTCTCGGTGCTGTGTTAATGCAAGAGAAGAAAGTTGTGGCCTATACCTCTCGGCAGTTGAAGCCCAACGAAAAGAACTACCCCACTCACGATCTTGAGTTGGCGGCAGTTGTCCATGCATTGGTTACATGGAGACATCTCTTGTTGGGAAGACAAGTGGACATTTTCACTGATCACAAGAGTCTCAAGTATATCTTCACTCAGCCCAACCTCAATCTCAGGCAGACTCGATGGGTCGAAATGATTCAAGAGTACAATCCGAGTATTGAATATACTCCAGGCAAGGCAAATGTCATTGCAGATGCTTTAAGCAGGAAAGCGTATTGCAACAGCTTAATTCTCAAGCCGTTCCAACCGGAGCTTTGTGAAGCTTTCCGCAAGCTGAATCTCCAAGTTGTTCCTCAAGGCGTTCTTGCCAACCTCATAGTATCTCCTACTTTGGAAGATCAAATTCGTGAGGCACAACTCCTTGATGCCATGGTGAAGAAGGTGAAACATGGTATCGACAAGGGTCTTTCCAAATACAAGTGCTATCGCATTGATGACAGAGACACTTTGCTCTTCGAGGACCGGATTGTGGTTCCGAAAGGTGATCTAAGGAAAGTCATAATGAACGAGGCGCACAATTCTCTCCTTTCCATTCATCCTGGAAGTACGAAGATGTACCATGACCTCAAGCAGTCGTATTGGTGGACTCGAATGAAGTGAGAAATTGCTCAATTCGTGAATGAATGTGATGTCTGCCGAAGAGTGAAAGCAGAACACCAACGACCAGCTGGTCTCCTCCAACCTCTTGCTATTCCGGAATGGAAGTTTGATCATATCGATATGGACTTCGTGACTGGATTTCCCAAGTCCAAGCGCGGAAATGACGCTATCTTCGTTGTCATCGACAAGCTCTCTAAAGTGGCTCATTTCCTTCCAATCAAAGAATCCATAACAGCAGCTCAGCTGGCAGAGCTCTACACCTCCAGAATTGTCTCCTTGCACGGCATTCCACAATTGATTTCTTCTGATCGTGGAAGTATCTTCACCTCTAAGTTCTGGGACTCCTTCCAGAAGGCCATGGGCACTAACATTCGCTTCAGCACAGCTTTCCATCCTCAAACTAGTGGCCAAGTCGAGCGAGTCAATCAAATTCTTGAAGATATGCTCAGGGCTTGTGTCATTTCCTTTGGCATGAAATGGGAAGATTGTCTTCCTTATGCTGAATTTTCCTGCAACAACAGCTTCCAAGCGAGTTCGGGCAAGGCCCCATTCGAGATTCTATATGGCAGAAAGTGCCGTACTCCTCTCAATTGGTCAGAGACTGGTGAACGCCAACTTCTCGGCAATGACTTAATCACTGAAGCTGAAGAAATGTGTAAAGTCATCCGTGATAATCTCAAAGCCGCGCAATCGCGTCAGAAGAGTTACTATGATAGTAAGCATCGTGATTTGGCTTTCGAGATCGGAGACCATGTCTACCTCCGCGTCTCTCCAATGAAAGGCACTCGTCGTTTCGGTATCAAAGGGAAGCTTGCCCCTAGATACGTGGGTCCTTTCAAGATCATTGGCAAAAGAGGCGACCTCGCCTATCAACTTGAACTTCCTTCCAACTTTGCGAACGTGCACGATGTGTTCCACGTGTCACAGCTCCGCAAGTGCTTCAAGACGCCTGAGCGCACTATCAACTTCGAAGAGATTGACCTTCAAGAAGATTTGTCTTATCATGAGCACCCCGTTGCTATTCTTGAAGAAACTGAGCGCAAGACTCGCAACAAGTCTATGAATTTCCTGAAAGTGAAGTGGTCGCACCATTCCGACCGGGAAGCCACCTGGGAACGCGAGGACCATCTCCGTTCCGAATATCCGGAGTTCTTTCAGTCCTAGATCTCGGGACGAGATCCTCTCGTAGTGGTGGAGTGTTGTAACACCCCGCATGTAACTTGCCATATTTGTAACTCCGACTCTTGCCATTTCCGGCTATGTGTTTTGTTTTTTCCTCCGTTGTCGGGTTTTTGTCTTTCGTTTTGTATTTTGTCATTTCATGCATTTTCATATCATGTCATCATGTGCATTGCATTCGCATACGTGTTCGTCTCATGCATCCGAGCATTTTCCCCGTTGTCCGTTTTCCAATCCGGCGCTCCTATCTCCTCCGGTGCACCCCTCTTGTTTTCTTTCGTGTGCGTGTGTCAAACTTTCTCGGAATGGACCGAGGCTTGTCAAGTGGTCTTAATATACCACCCGGAGTCTACCGGTCAAGTTTCGTTCCATTCGGAGGTCGTTTGGTACTCCAACGGTTAACCGGGCCTCCGCAATGTCCATTTGAGTATCCAGCAAAAACCCCCTCCAAAACCAGCCCAAAGCCCACCAAACTCTCTTCCATGCTCTAGGTCGTTCGATCACGATCGTGTGGGCGAAAACCGCACCTCATTTGGAGTCTCCTAGCCCCCTCTACCTATAAATGAGTGGGCATCCCGAAAAACGAAATCTCAGACGAAACCCTAACCCTCTCCCTCCGCGCCGCCGGACGCGTCCGTACCCG
>NC_057805.1:251458205-251467094 GCF_018294505.1 Triticum aestivum
AATAAGTACCCCTGTTCATCATGGCATAACTCTCTCCATATAGCTCCGTTTCGCGCGTGTAATATGTAAAATTGTTCATCTCGTGATGCTCTACATTTTGTTCAATTGCACCAGGTTCATTAGAGTCCATCTTGATGCCCAAATCTCTGGTGCAAGAGTGCTAGTTGCTGTTATCTGCTGGTTCTACATGTGTTTTGTTGTATGCCATGCCATCTTTCAAGTGGTGTAGTCCATGTATTTTTGTGATCTCTGTGGTGACTAGCACAAGCATGCAAACTAGGCCCCGTAATGTTTCTGATTTCAGGGACAATGAATTCTCTGAAGTCTGTCTGCTGTTATTTTGTTGCCATGTAAACTTGATGCTACAGAGAGATCCATGCATATTTTGGAGATGTTCAGTAAGGATGTTTTGTAGATATTGTTGTAATTGATCCATTCCTGCCCTTGTTTGCAATTATTGAGTGACATAGCATGACTCAATCTTGCTCTACTTTTGCTATAAAATATTTCTTGTAGATTCTTAACATGATATTCATTTTTGCCAAGCTTGTTGTAGTTGATCCGTACATGCTATGCGTTTGTTCTTGCCATGGATAGTTTCATCAACATGCCATCTTGCTGTAGGTATGCTTGTTTTGTCATTCATTGCTTTGTGGTGGGTGCATCAAGCTCACTAAGGTGCCTTCATATTATTGTTTCTGCCATGCTCTGTTTTCTGCCGTCTGAAACCTGTTAACGGAACTTGCTATGTTTACATGTTTGCCATCATATCTTCTGCTCCTTTTTGGCTTATGGTCACTAAGGGACTTTTGTCATATGCATTTAGTAGAATACTTCCATGCCTTGTTTGTCCATGTTAAGTTCCTGTACCTTGCTGTTTTCGTGCTCTGAACATTGCTACCTGATGCTGTTTCAGGCATGTCCAGTAATTTCACCAAGTCTGTGAACCTGTTATCTTTTGCACTTTTGCCATGCTTGTTTGAGCTTGTTATGTTGTGTTCTAGCCATAGCTCAGTGTTCATCTTTTGTCAAGCATCTCCTGTAGATACTGTGATCTGCTTTTTTGCTATGTTGGAGTGCTGTAGCTTTGTAACTTGTTGCATTCTAAGTGCTATCATGTTGTTAATCGCAGATTCGTGTCATTCTTGTTTTGCTTGTCATTTGCAAACCGTGCATCCGTTTCCGGTGATCTTTATATCGATTTGGACCGAAATCATCCCATCTTTCGAGTAGCATGCTTGGTTTGCCAAGTTACTGCCTTGTTCATCTTTTTCCTTCCGGAGTACGCATATGCATCGCATATCATATCTCGCATATCATACATGTTTTGCATCATGTTGCTTGTGCATTTCCCGTGATTGATTGTGGTTCCATTGCTTGTGTTCTTGTCTTGGGTAGAGCCGGGAGACGAGTTCGTGAACGAGGAACCTGTTGAGTACGCTTACGAGGATCAAGCTTTCGACAACTCTGAGAACCTTGCAGGCAAGATGACCACCCCTCGAAATCACTTCCATCTTTGCTTTGCTAGTTGTTCGCTCTATTGCCATGCTGCGCTACCTATCACTTGCTATATCATGCCTCCCATATTGCCATGCCAGCCTCTAACCATCCTTTCCTAGCAAACCGTTCTTTGGCTATGTTACCGCTTTTGCTCAGCCCTTCTTATAGCGTTGCTAGTTGCAGGTGAAGTTGAAGTTTGTTCCATGTTGGAACATGGATATGTTGGGATATCACAATATTTCTTATTTAATTAATGCATCTATATATTTTGGTAAAGGGTGGAAGGCTCGGCCTTATGCCTGGTGTTTTGTTCCACTCTTGCCGCCCTAGTTTCTGTCATACCGGTATTATGTTCCTTGAGTTTGCGTTCCTTATGCGGTTGGGTGATTTATGGGACCCCCTTGACAGTTCGCCTTCAATAAAACTCCTCCAGCAAGGCCCAACCTTGGTTTTACCATTTGCGACCTAAGCCTTTTCCCCCCGGGTTTTCGCGAGCCCGAGGGTCATCTTTATTTTAACCCCCCTGGGCCAGTGCTCCTTCGAGTGTTGGTCCGAATCGAGCAGCCTGCGGGGCCACCTCGGGGAAACTCGAGGTCTGGTTTTACTCGTAGCTTGACTTATCCGGTGTGCCCTGAGAATGAGATATGTGCAGCTCCTATCGGGATTTGTCGGCGCATCGGGCGGCTTTGCTGGTCTTGTTTTACCATTGTCGAAATGTCTTGTAAACCGGGATTCCGAGACTGATCGGGTCTTTCCGGGAGAAGGTTTATCCTTCGTTGACCGTGAGAGCTTATGATGGGCTAAGTTGGGACACCCCTGCAGGGTATTATCTTTCGAAAGCCGTGCCCGCGGTTATGAGGCAGATGGGAATTTGTTAATGTCCGGTTGTAGAGAACTTGTCACTTGACCCAATTAAAATACATCAACCGTGTGTGTAGCCGTGATGGTCTCTTCTCCGCGGAGTCCGGGAAGTGAACACGGTTTGAGTTATGAATGACGTACGTAGGAGTTCAGGATCACTTCTTGGTCATTGCTAGATGTCGACCGTTCCGTTGCTTCTCTTCTCGCTCTCTTTTGCGTATGTTAGCCACCATATATGCTTATTGCCTGCTGCAGCTCCACCTCATTACACCATCCTTTCCTAAAAGCTTAAATAGTCTTGGTCTCGCGGGTGTGAGATTGCTGAGTCCTCGTGACTCACAGATTCTACCAATACAGTTGCAGGTGCCGACGATGCCAGTGCAGATGATGGGATCGATCTCAAGTGGGAGTTCGAAGAGGAACGTGGTCGTTACTATGTGTCTTTTCCTGATGATCAGTAGTGGAGCCCAGTTGGGACGATCGGGGATCTAGCATTTGGGGTTATCTTATTTTCATTTGGATCTTGACCGTAGTCGGTCTATGTGTGTATTTTGGATGATGTATGAATTATATTTATGTATTGTGTGAAGTGGTGATTGTAAGCCAACTCTTTATCCCATTCTTGTTCATTACATGGGATTGTGTGAAGATGACCCTTCTTGCGACAAAACCACTATGCGGTTATGCCTCTAAGTCGTGCCTCGACACGTGGGAGATATAGCCACATCGTGGGCATTACAAGTTGGTAATCAGAGCCATCCCCGACTTAGGAGCCCCCTACTTGATCGAATCGCTGGCGTTGTTGAGTCTAGAACAAAAATGTTTTGAGTCTTAGGATTATATATATCGGAGAGTAGGATTCTTTTTACTCCTCAGTCCCTTCGTCGCTCTGGTGAGGTCTCCTGACGTAGAAGTTTTGACTCTTCTCTCCTCAAATTTCACTAAAAAAAAATTTAGGATCACGCGGGTATCTTGGAATCGTTCCGATGGTTTTGTGACGAGAACATTGTTCTTGGTGCCTCCTGACATTAGGGGTTGTGGCAGTGTCCCGGGGAGTTGAGCTCCGAGGTATTGTCGTCACAATTTTATCGTTGCAGTTCTGGAATACCTGAGTTTCGCCAACATCGAAATCTCTTTTATGCAGTTGTTGGTGAGATCACCTCGACGCCACCCAGTACTGGGGCGGGAGTTCGGGAGTATTGCCATAACTCGTATAACGGATGTTTTTTCGAAGGTTGAGGTAAACGATTTCCGAAGGTTTCTTGGTTATGTGTTGACGGATGGATACAGCTGGATCTAGGGATTGCTAGTTTGGGTGATATATTTTGTGTCCCCTGTATCCCCAACACCAGATTGCATAACCAGAAAGTTTCGGGATCGCAATGAAGGGAGTCAAGCGAACCCTCTGCCACCACCTCTGCCTCCGGAGGCATGGCAAGCTATCATGGCAGCCACCAATGCCAATGCTCAGATGATTCTACAACTCTTGCAAGAACGCACCCAAGGGCAAGGCAATCAAGGCAATCAAGGTCAAGGCAACAATCAGCCTCACTTTGCTACACTCAACCAGTTTCTCGCAAATCAGCCCAAGTCTTTCAGCTACTGTGCCGAGGCCACGGATGCCGATGATTGGCTCGTGGACATCAACAAGCATTTTGAATGTAGCAATGTCAGGCCTGAGGACTATGTCAAGTTCGCTTCTTTTCAGCTCAAGGACCAAGCTGCTGATTGGTTTCAGCAATACAAAGACTCCAGAGGAGGTCGTGTGATCACTTGGACTGACTTCAGTCGGGACTTGAAAGCGCACCACATTCCACAAAGTGTTGTTGAGAGCAAGCGTGAGGAGTTCCGCAATCTCAAGCGAGGCAAATGTCTGTGTACCAATTCAACATCAAGTTTCAGAAACTTGCTCGCTTCGCTAAACAAGACGTTCCTGATGAAAAGAGCATGATCTATCACTTCAGAGGTGGCCTTAGAGAGGATCTGCAGTTAGCTCTCGTTCTTGTTGAGCCTACTCAGTTTGATCAATTCTACAATATGGCACTGAAGCAAGAGGCTGCTCAGCTCAAGTTTGAGGCTTCTAAGAAGTGAATCAGAGACGCAGTTCAGTCTTCTTCTTCCTCACTTGTGGCTGCTAAGCAACAGAAGTTCTGGTTGCCCCCTCCTCCTCCGTTTCGTCAGCCTTACCAGCAGAAGAACAAAGGTGGCCATGGTTCTTCCAATTCTTCCAACTCTGGCTATCAGAACAAGTCTCAGAATCAAGCTCCAAAGTCCAATGCTCCTTATCACCGTCCACTCTCAGAGGTGACTTGCAACAAGTGTCAGCAGAAAGGTCACTATGCTAACAAGTGCTTCAACCAAAGGCGCCTTCCGCCTCCTCCTCCTGTCAGATCTTCCAACAATGCAGTGGTCAAGCATAATCCAAAGTCTGCAAAGGTGAACATGATGAATGCAGCTCAAGTGGAGGAATCTACTGATGTGATAATGGGTAATCTTCCAGTTAATGATATTCCTGCAAAAGTTTTATTTGATACTGGTGCTTCGCTTTGTTTCATGTCAAGACCGTTTTTTGCCAAGCATGAATTCACTTGTTCTCATCTGAGTAAACCCATGTATGTCGTTTCTCCGGGCAAACGTTTGAGTTCTAGTTTGGTGGTTCCGGATGTTTCCATCAAGATGGGGAACTATAAATTTCTGTCTTCTCCAGTTGTTCTTGGTGACTCGGATATTGATCTAATTCTCGGGATGGACTGGCTTTCTAAGCACAAAGCTCAACTTGATTGTGCTGCCAGGGAAATTCAATTGACTCACTCTTCTGAGGATGTGATTATTTATGCCGCTCGTGATGAAACCATTCGGTTATTTTCTCTCAATGAGAAGGGCGAATTGAATGCCATCTCTCAAATTCTAGTCGTTCGTGAGTATCAAGATGTCTTTCCAGAAGAGCTTCCGGGTATGCCTCCTCACCGGCCAGTTGAGTTCGTTATCGATCTAGAGCCTGGCACGGAACCCGTTTGCAAGTGTCCATACAAGCTTGGACCCAACAAGCTGAAGGAATTTAAGAAACAGCTCGATGAACAAGAGCGTCTGGGTTTGACCAGACCGAGGTCATCTCCATGGGGTTGTGGTGTTCTTTTTGTCAAGAAGAAGGATGGCACGGACCGACTTTGTGTCGACTACCGTCCATTGAACAAGAAGACAATCAAGAACAAGTATCCACTTCCCAACATCAATGAGTTATTCGAGCAACTCAAAGGTGCTAAAGTATTCTCCAAGCTTGACCTTCGTATGGGTTATCATCAGATTCGCATTCGTGAAGAAGATATTCCCAAGACAACATTCAGAACAAGCTTTGGTTCTTATGAATATACTGTCGTGTCTTTCAGCCTTGTCAATGCTCCTCCAGTATTCTCTCGGATGATGAATTTCATCTTCAACCCCTATACCAATGAATTCGTCCTGGTGTATCTTGATGATATCTTGGTCTTCTCCAAGAATAAGAAGGATCATGCCAAACATTTGCGATTGGTGCTCGACAAGCTCAGAGAGTATCAATTCTATGCGATGTTCTCCAAATGTGAGTTTTGGCTCGATGAAGTTCTTTTCCTTGGTCACATCATCTCTGCCAAGGGCATCGCTGTTAACCCCGAGAAGGTGTCCGCAATTGTGAATTGGGAACCTCCTCAGAATGTCTAGCAGCTCTGCAGTTTTCTTGGTCTTGCAAGCTATTGCCGAAGATTCATTGAGAATTTCTGTAAGATTGCCAAGCCTCTTTCCAACCTCCTCCAGAAGCATGTGAAGTATGTCTGGTCTCCTGAGTGTGACGTTGCCTTCAACACTCTCAAAGAGAAACTAGTCACAGCTCCTGTCTTAACTCCTCCTGATGAATCCAAGCCATTTGAAGTTTTCTGTGATGCTTCTCTCCAAGGTCTCGGTGCTGTGTTAATGCAAGAGAAGAAAGTTGTGGCCTATACCTCTCGTCAGTTGAAGCCCAATGAGAAGAACTACCCCACTCACGATCTTGAGTTGGCGGCAGTTGTACATGCATTAATAACGTGGAGACATCTCTTGTTGGGAAAACAAGTGGACATTTTCGCCGATCACAAGAGTCTCAAGTACATCTTCACTCAGCCCAACCTCAACCTCAGGCAGACTCGATGGGTCGAAATGATTCAAGAGTACAATCCGAGTATTGAATATACTCCAGGCAAGGCAAATGTCATTGCAGATGCTTTAAGCAGGAAGGCTTATTGCAACAGCTTAATCCTCAAGCCATTCCAACCAGATCTTTGTGAAGTTTTCCGCAAGCTGAATCTCCAAGTTGTTCCTCAAGGCTTTCTTGCCAACCTCATAGTCTCTCCTACTTTGGAAGATCAAATTCGTGAGGCACAACTTCTTGATGCCATGGTGAAGAAGGTGAAACGTGGTATCGACAAGGGTCTTTCCAAATACAAGTGCTATCGCATTGATGACAGAGACACATTATTCTTCGAGGACCGGATTGTGGTTCCTAAAGGTGATCTAAGGAAAGTCATAATGAACGAGGCGCACAATTCTCTCCTTTCCATTCATCCTGGAAGTACGAAGATGTACCATGACCTCAAGCAGTCGTATTGGTGGACTCGAATGAAGCGAGAAATTGCTCAATTCGTGAATGAATGTGATGTCTGTCGAAGAGTGAAAGCAGAACACCAACGACCAGCTGGTCTCCTCCAACCTCTTGCTATCCCAGAATGGAAGTTTGATCACATCGAAATGGACTTCGTGACTGGATTTCCAAAGTCCAAGCGTGGAAATGATGCTATCTTCGTTATCATCGACAAGCTTTCGAAAGTGGCTCATTTCCTTCCAATCAAAGAATCTATCACAGCAGCTCAGTTGGCAGAGCTATACACCTCCAGAATCGTCTCCTTGCACGGCATTCCACAATTGATTTCTTCAGATCGTGGAAGCATCTTCACCTCTAAGTTCTGGGACTCCTTCCAGAAGGCCATGGGCACAAATATTCGCTTCAACACAGCTTTCCATCCTCAAACTTGTGGCCAAGTCGAGCGAGTCAATCAATTCTTGAAGATATGCTCAGGGCTTGTGTCATTTCCTTTGGCATGAAATGGGAAGATTGTCTTCCATATGCTGAATTCTCCTACAAGAACAGCTTCCAAGCGAGTTCGGGCAAAGCCCCTTTCGAGATCCTCTATGGAAGAAAGTGCCGTACTCCTCTCAATTGGTCAGAGACTGGTGAACGCCAACTTCTTGGCAATGACTTAATCACTGAAGCTGAAGAAATGTGTAAAGTCATCCGTGATAATCTCAAAGCCGCGCAATCGCGCCAGTAGAGTTACTATGATAGTAAGCACCGTGATGTGGCTTTCGAGATCGGAGACCATGTCTACCTCCGCGTCTCTCCAATGAAAGGCACTCGTCACTTCGGTATCAAAGGGAAGCTTGCCCCTAGGTACGTGGGTCCTTTCAAGATCATTGGCTAAAGAGGCGACCTCGCCAATCAACTTGAGCTTCCTTCCAACTTCGCGAACGTGCACGATGTGTTCCACGTGTCACAGCTCCGCAAGTGCTTCAAGACGCCTGAGCGCACTATCAACTTCGAAGAGATTGACCTCCAAGAAGATTTGTCTTATCATGAGCACCCCGTTGCTATTCTTGAACAAACTGAGCGCAAGACTCGCAACAAGTCAATCAAATTCCTGAAAGTGAAGTGGTCGCACCATTCCAACCGGGAAGCCACCTGGGAACGAAAGGACCATCTCCGTTCCGAATATCCGGAGTTCTTTCAGTCCTAGATCTCGGGACGAGATCCTCTCGTAGTGGTGGAGTGTTGTAACACCCCGGATGTAACTTTCCATATTTGTAACTCCAACTCTTGCCATTTTTGGCTATGTGTTATGATATTCCCTTCGTGGTCGGCTTTTGTCTTTCGTTTTGCATTTTGTCCATGTCATGCATTTCATACCATGTCATCATGTGCATTGCATTTGCATACGTGTTGGTGTCATGCATCTGAGCATTTTCCCCGTTGTCCGTTTTGCTATCCGGCGCTCCCATCTCCTCCGGTGCACCGCTCTTGTTTTCTTTCGTGAGCGGGTTTCAAACGTTCTCGGAATGGACCGAGGCTTGTCAAGTGGCCTTGGTATATCACCGGTAGACCACTGGTCAAGTTTCGTTCCATTTGGAGGTCGTTTGGTACTCCAACGGTTAACCGGGTAACCGCAGATGCCTTCTGTGTGTTCCAGCGAAAACCCCCCCTCAAAACTAGCCCAAAACCCACCAAACTCTCTTCCATGCTCTAGGTCGTTCGATCACGATCGTGTGGGCGAAAACCGCACCTCATTTGGACTCTCCTAGCTCCCTCTAGCTATATAAGTGCATCCCTCCCGAATAACAATCGCAGACGAAACCCTAACCTCGCCCTCCGGCGCCGCTGGACATTTCTTCCACCGACGGACGTGTCCGTTTCCACCGCCGCCGCCATGTGTCGCCTCCGGATTCGCCGCCGCCGCGCCCACTTCGCCG
>NC_057805.1:251467610-251477129 GCF_018294505.1 Triticum aestivum
TTTTACAATAAGTACCTCTGTTCATCATGGCATAACTCTCTGCATATAGCTCCGTTTTGCGCGTGTAATATGTCAGATTGTTCGTCTCGTGATACTCTACATTTTGTTCAATTGCATGAGGTTCATTAGAGTCCATCTTGATGCCCAAATCTCTGGTGCAAGAGTGCTTGTTGCTGTTATCTGCTGGTTCTTAGCAGAACCTGGAGATTTGTTATGTTTGTATCATTTAATCTGTGCATCTTATGGGCATGAGCTCTACATGTGTTTTGTTGTATGCCATGCCATATTTCCAGTGGTGTAGTCCATGTATTTTTGTGGTCTCTGTGGTGACTAGCACAAGCATGCAAACTTGGCCCCGTAATGTTTCTGATTTCAGGGACAATGAATTCTCTGAAGTCTTTGTCTGCTATTATTTTGTTGCCATGTAAACTTGATGCTACAGAGAGATCCATGCATATTTTGGAGATGTTCAGTAAGGATGTTTTGTAGATATTGTTGTAATTGATCCATTCCTGCCCTTTTTTGTAATTATGGAGTGACATAGCATGACTCAATCTTGCTCTACTTTTGTTATAAAATATTTCTGGCAGATTCTTAACATGATATTCATTTTTGCCAAGCTTGTTGTAGTTGATCCATACATGCTATGCTTTTGTTCTTGCCATGGATAGTTTCATAAACATGCCATCTTGCTGTAGGTATGCTTGTTTTGTCCTTCATTGCTTTGTGGTGAGTGCATCAAGCTCACCAAGATGCCTTCATATTATTGTTTCTGCCATGCTCTGTTTTCTGCCGTCTGAAACCTGTTAACGAAACTTGCTATGTTTACATGGTTTGCCATCATATCTTCTGCTCCATTTTGGCTTCTGGTCAGTAAGGCAGTTTTGTCATATGCATTTAGTAGAATACTTCCATGCCTTGTTTGTCCATGTTAAGTTCCTGTACCATGTTGTTTTCGTGCTCTGAACATTGCTACCTGATGCTGTTTCAGGCATGTCCAGTAATTTCACCAAGTCTGTGAACCTGTTATCTTTTGCACTTTTGCCATGCTTGTTTCAGCTTGTTATGTTGTGATCCAGCCGTAGCTCAGTGTTCATCTTTTGTCAAGCATCTCCTGTAGATACAGTGATCTGCTTTGTTGCTATGTTGGAGTGCTGTAGCTTTGTTACTTGTTGCATTCTAAGTGCTATCATGCTGTTAATCGTAGATTCGTGTCATTCTTGTTTTGCTTGTCATTTGCAAACCGTGCATCCGTTTCCGGTGATCTTTATATCGATTTCGACCGAAATCATCGCATCGTTCCGGTGGCATGCTTGGTTTGCCAAGTTACTGCCTTGTTCATATTTTTCCTTCCGGAGTACGCATATGCATCGCATATCATATCTCGCATATCATACATGTTTTGCATCATGTTGCTTGTGCATTTCCCGTGATTGATTATGGTTCCATTGCTTGTGTTCTTGTCTTGGGTAGAGCCGGGAGACGAGTTCGTGAACGAGGAACCTGTTGAGTACGCTTACGAGGATCAAGCTTTCGACAACTCTGAGAACCTTGCAGGCAAGATGACCACCCCTCGAAATCACTTCTATCTTTGCTTTGCTAGTTGTTCGCTCTATTGCCATGCTGCGCTACCTATCACTTGCTATATCATGCCTCCCATATTGCCATGCCAGCCTCTAACCATCCTTTCCTAGCAAACCGTTGTTTGGCTATGTTACCGCTTTTGCTCAGCCCTTCTTATAGCGTTGCTAGTTGTAGGTGAAGTTGAAGTTTGTTCCATGTTGGAACATGGATATGTTGGGATATCACAATATTTCTTATTTAATTAATGCATCTATATATTTTGGTAAAGGCTGGAAGGCTCGGCCTTATGCCTGGTGTTTTGTTCCACTCTTGCCGCCCTAGTTTCTGTCATACCGGTATTATGTTCCTTGAGTTTGCGTTCCTTACGCGGTTGGGTGATTTATGGGACCCCTTGACAGTTCGCCTTGAATAAAACTCCTCCAGCAAGGCCCAACCTTGGTTTTACCATTTGCGACCTAAGCCTTTTTCCCCCCGGTTTTCGCGAGCCCGAGGGTCATCTTTATTTTAACCCCCCGGGCCAGTGCTCCTTCGAGTGTTGGTCCGAATCGAGCAGCCTGCGGGGCCACCTCGGGGAAACTCGAGGTCTGGTTTTACTCGTAGCTTGACTTATCCGGTGTGCCCTGAGAACAAGATATGTGCAGCTCCTATCGGGATTTGTCGGCGCATCGAGCGGCTTTGCTGGTCTTGTTTTACCATTGTCGAAATGTCTTGTAAACCGGGATTCCGAGACTGATCGGGTCTTTCCGGGAGAAGGTTTATCCTTCGTTGACCGTGAGAGCTTATGATGGGCTAAGTTGGGACACCCCTGCAGGGTATTATCTTTCGAAAGCCATGCCCGCAGTTATGAGGCAGATGGGAATTTGTTAATGTCCAGTTGTAGAGAACATGTCACTTGACCCAATTAAAATACATCAACCGTGTGTGTAGCCGTGATGGTCTCTTCTCGGCGGAGTCCGGGAAGTGAACACGGTTTGAGTTATGAATGACGTAAGTAGGAGTTCAGGATCACTTCGTGGTCATTGCTAGATGTCGACCGTTCCGTTGCTTCTCTTCTCGCTCTCTTTTGCGTATGTTAGCCACCATATATGCTTATTGCCTGCTGCAGCTCCACCTCATTACACCATCCTTTCCTAAAAGCTTAAATTGTCTTGGTCTCGCGGGTGTGAGCTTGCTGAGTCCTCGTGACTCACAGATTCTACCAATACAGTTGCAGGTGCCGACGATGCCAGTGCAGATGATGGGATTGATCTCAAGTGGGAGTTCGAAGAGGAACGTGGTCGTTACTATGTGTCTTTTCCTGATCATCAGTAGTGGAGCCCAGTTGGGACGATCGGGGATCTAGCATTTGGGGTTATCTTATTTTCATTTGGATCTTGACCGTAGTCGGTCTATGTGTGTATTTTGGATGATGTATGAATTATATTTATGTATTGTGTGAAGTGGCGATTGTAAGCCAACTCTTTATCCCATTCTTGTTCATTACATGGGATTGTGTGAAGATGACCCTTCTTGCGACAAAACCACTATGCGGTTATGCCTCTAAGTCGTCCCTCGACACGTGGGAGATATAGCCACATCGTGGGCGTTACAAGTTGGTAATCAGAGCCATCCCCGACTTAGGAGCCCCCTGCTTGATCGAATCGCTGGCGTTGTTGAGTCTAGAACAAAAATGTTTTGAATATTAGGATTATATATATATCAGAGAGTAGGATTCTTTTTACTCCTCAGTCCCTTCGTCGCTCTGGTGAGGTCTCCTGACGTAGAAGTTTTGACTCTTCTCTCCTCAAATTTCACAAAAAAAAATTTAGGATCACGCGGGTATCTTGGAATCGTTCCGATGGTTTTGTGACGAGAACATTGTTCTTGGTGCCTCCTGACATTAGGGGTTGTGGCAGTGTCCCGGGGAGTTGAGCTCCGAGGTGTTGTCGTCACAATTTTATCGTTGCAGTTCTGGAATACCTGAGTTTCGCCGACATCGAAATCTCTTTTATGCAGTTGTTGGTGAGATCACCTCGACGCCACCCAGTACTGGGGCGGGAGTTCGGGAGTATTGCCATAACTCGTATAACGGATGTTTTTTCGAAGGTTGAGGTAAACGATTTCCGAAGGTTTCTTGGTTATGTGTTGACGGATGGATACAGCTGGATCTAGGGATTGCTAGTTTGGGTGATATATTTTGTGTCCCCTGTATCCCCAACACCAGATTGCATAACCAGAAAGTTTCGGGAGTTTATAAGTGGGAATTCAAGTAGCCTTAGGATATCTTTCCGACAGACACATGATATGAGATTGGGGTTCGACGTCTAGTGGTCCGCCTGTACACGGTTGGTTTTACAGTGGTCTCGTAGTGTCTTAAAGAGTCCTTGGCTATGCCGACTCGGGGACGCTTCGTATATCATGTGCACAGCCTTGTACATGATGGTGCTGTACGATCGAGCCCGTGTGGGCCCCACCACGAAAACTTCGGATGAAATCTCTATCATATGTTTGTTCCGGCTTATTCTGCAAGCCAATACTTTGTTTTGTATTGTATTGTGGTATCGAGTTGCTTCGAAATCAAATGTTGATTCCATATCTTTTTCTAAGTGGCTTCTCAACTTAATGGAAGTGTGATGATTTACTATGGGATTCATTCGTTCGTCCTCGTTCGAATGGTTTTTGTGAAGACTATCGGTTGCAATTTATATCCGTTGATTCTACTTATCTATTTGTCTATCAAGATGCTAACGGATGTCACCCTCTTCAGGATGGCTCCGCCAACGCGTCAGAATCCAGATCGCAATGAAGGGAGTCAAGCGAACCCTCCGCCACCACCTCCGCCTCCGGAGGCATGGCAAGCTATCATGGCAGCCACCAATGCCAATGCTCAGATGATTCTACAACTCTTGCAAGAACGCACCCAAGGGAAAGGCAATCAAGGTCAAGGCAACAATCAACCTCATTTTGCTACACTCAACCAGTTTCTCGCAAATCAGCCCAAGTCTTTCAGCTACTGTGCCGAGGCCACGGATGCCGATGATTAGCTCGTGGACATCAACAAGCATTTTGAATGTAGCAATGTCAGGCCTGAGGACTATGTCAAGTTCGCTTCTTTTCAGCTCAAGGACCAAGCTGCTGATTGGTTTCAGCAATACAAAGATTCCAGAGGAGGTCGTGTGATCACTTGGACTGACTTCTGTCGGGACATCAAAGCGCACCACATTCCACAAAGTGTTGTTGAGAGCAAGCGTGAGGAGTTCCGCAATCTCAAGCAAGGCAACATGTCTGTGTATCAATTCAACATCCAGTTTCAGAAACTTGTTCGCTTCGCTAAACAAGACGTTCCTGATGAAAACAGCATGATCTATCACTTCAAAGGTGGCCTTAGAAAGGATCTGCAGTTAGCTCTCATTCTTGTTGAGCCTACTCAGTTTGATCAATTCTACAATATGGCACTGAAGCAAGAGGCTGCTCAGCTCAAGTGTGAGGCTTCTAAGAAGAGAGTCAGAGACGTAGTTCAGTCTTCTTCTTCCTCACTTGTGGCTGCTAAGCAACAGAAGTTCTGGTTGCCCCCTCCTCCTCCGTTTCGTCAGCCTTACCAGCAGAAGAACAAAGGTGGCCATGGTTCTTCCAATTCTTCCAACTCTGGCTATCAGAACAAGTCTCAGAATCAAGCTCCAAAGTCCAATGCTCCTTATCACCATCCACTCTCAGAGGTGACTTGCAACAAGTGTCAGCAGAAAGGTCACTATGCTAACAAGTGCTTCAACCAAAGGCGCCTTCCGCCTCCTCCTCCTGTCAGATCTTCCAGCAATGCAGTGGTCAAGCATAATCGAAAGTCTGCAAAGGTGAACATGATGAATGCAGCTCAAGCGGAGGAATCTGCTGATGTGATAATGGGTAATCTTCCAGTTAATGATATTCCTGCAAAAGTTTTATTTGATACTGGTGCTTCGCTTTGTTTCACGTCAAGACCATTTTTTGCCAAGCATGAATTCACTTGTTCTCATCTGAGTAAACCCATGTATGTCGTTTCTCCGGGTAAACGTTTGAGTTCTAGTTTGGTGGTTCCGGATGTTTCCATCAAGATGGGGAACTATAAATTCCTGTCTTCTCCAGTTGTTCTTGGTGACTCGGATATTGATCTAATTCTCGGGATGGACTGGCTTTCTAAGCACAAAGCTCAACTTGATTGTGCTGCCAGGGAAATTCAATTGACTCACTCTTCTAAGGATGTGATTATTTATGCCGCTCGTGATGAAACCATTCGGTTATTTTCTCTCAATGAGAAGGGCGAATGGAATGCCATCTCTCAAATTCCAGTCGTTTGCGAGTATCAAGATGTCTTTCCAGAAGAGCTTCCGGGTATGCCTCCTCACCGGCCAGTTGAGTTCGTTATCGATCTAGAGCCTGGCACGGAACCCGTTTGCAAGCTTCCATACAAGCTTGGACCCAACGAGCTGAAGGAATTTAAGAAACAGCTCGATGAACAAGAGCGTCTGGGTTTGATCAGACCGAGTTCATCTCCATGGGGTTGTGGTGTTCTTTTTGTCAAGAAGAAGGATGGCACGGACCGACTTTGTGTCGACTACCGTCCATTGAACAAGAAGACAATCAAGAAAAAGTATCCACTTCCCAACATCAATGAGTTATTCGAGCAACTCAAAGGTGCTAAAGTATTCTCCAAGCTTGACCTTCGTATGGGTTATCATCAGATTCGCATTCGTGAAGAAGATATTCCCAAGACAGCATTCAGAACAAGCTTTGGTTCTTATGAATATACTGTCGTGTCTTTCGGCCTTGTCAATGCTCCTCCAGTATTCTCTCGGATGATGAATTTCATCTTCAACACCTATACCAATGAATTCGTCCTGGTGTATCTCGATGATATCTTGGTCTTCTCCAAGAATAAGAAGGATCATGCCAAACATTTGCGATTGGTGCTCGACAAGCTCAGAGAGTATCAATTCTATGCGAAGTTCTCCAAATGTGAGTTTTGGCTCGATGAAGTTCTCCTTGGTCACATCATCTCTGCCAAGGGCATCACTGTTAACCCCGAGAAGGTGTCCGCAATTGTGAATTGGGAACCTCCTCAGAATGTCTAGCAGCTCCGCAGTTTTCTTGGTCTTGCAAGCTATTGCCGAAGATTCGTTGAGAATTTCTCTAAGATTGCAAAGCCTCTTTCCAACCTCCTCCAGAAGCATGTGAAGTATGTCTGGTCTCCTGAGTGTGACGTTGCCTTCAACACTCTCAAAGAGAAACTAGTCATAGCTCCTGTCTTAACTCCTCCTGATGAATCCAAGCCATTTGAAGTTTTCTGTGATGCTTCTCTCCAAGGTCTCGGTGCTGTGTTAATGCAAGAGAAGAAAGTTGTGGCCTATACCTCTCGTCAGTTGAAGCCCAATGAGAAGAACTACCCCACTCACGATCTTGAGTTGGCGGCAGTTGTCCATGCATTAATAACGTGGAGACATCTCTTGTTGGGAAGACAAGTGGACATTTTCACCGATCACAAGAGTCTCAACTACATCTTCACTCAGCCCAACCTCAACCTCAGGCAGACTCGATGGGTCGAAATGATTCAAGAGTACAATCCGAGTATTGAATATACTCCAGGCAAGGCAAATGTCATTGCAGATGCTTTAAGCAGGAAGGCTTATTGCAACAGCTTAGTCCTCAAGCCATTCCAACCAGATCTTTGTGAAGTTTTCCGCAAGCTGAATCTCCAAGTTGTTCCTCAAGGCTTTCTTGCCAACCTCATAGTCTCTCCTACTTTGGAAGATCAAATTCATGAGGCACATCTTCTTGATGCCATGGTGAAGAAGGTGAAATGTGGTATCGACAAGGGTCTTTCCAAATACAAGTGCTATCGCATTGATGACAGAGACACTTTATTCTTCGAGGACCGGATTGTGGTTCCTAAATGTGATCTAAGGAAAGTCATAATGAACGAGGCGCACAATTCTCTCCTTTCCATTCATCCTGGAAGTACGAAGATGTACCATGACCTCAAGCAGTCGTATTGGTCGACTCGAATGAAGCGAGAAATTGCTCAATTCGTGAATGAATGTGATGTCTGTCGAAGAGTGAAAGCAGAACACCAACGACCAGCTGGTCTCCTCCAACCTCTTGCTATCCCAGAATGGAAGTTTGATCACATCGAAATGGACTTCGTGACTGGATTTCCAAAGTCCAAGCGTGGAAATGATGCTATCTTCGTTGTCATCGACAAGCTTTCGAAAGTGGCTCATTTCCTTCCAATCAAAGAATCTATCACAGCAGCTCAGTTGGCAGAGCTATACACCTCCAGAATCGTCTCCTTGCACGGCATTCCACAATTGATTTCTTCAGATCGTGGAAGCATCTTCACCTCTAAGTTCTGGGACTCCTTCCAGAAGGCCATGGGCACAAATATTCGCTTCGGCACAGCTTTCCATTCTCAAACTAGTGGCCAAGTCGAGCGAGTCAATCAAATTCTTGAAGATATGCTCAGGGCTTGTGTCATTTCCTTTGGCATGAAATGGGAAGATTGTCTTCCATATGCTGAATTCTCCTACAAGAACAGCTTCCAAGCGAGTTCGGGCAAAGCCCCTTTCGAGATCCTCTATGGCAGAAAGTGCCGTACTCCTCTCAATTGGTTAGAGACTGGTGAACGCCAACTTCTTGGCAATGACTTAATCACTGAAGCTGAAGAAATGTGTAAAGTCATCCATGATAATCTCAAAGCCGCGCAATCGCGCCAGAAGAGTTACTATGATAATAAGCACCGTCATGTGGCTTTCGAGATCGGAGACCATGTCTACCTCCGCATCTCTCCAATGAAAGGCACTCATCGCTTCGGTATCTAAGGGAAGCTTGCCCCTAGGTACGTGGGTCCTTTCAAGATCATTGGCAAAAGAGGCGACCTCGCCTATCAACTTGAGCTTCCTTCCAACTTCGCGAACGTGCACGATGTGTTCCACGTGTCACAGCTCCGCAAGTGCTTCAAGACGCCTGAGCGCACTATCAACTTCGAAGAGATTGACCTCCAAGAAGATTTGTCTTATCATGAGCACCCCGTTGCTATTCTTGAAGAAACTGAGCGCAAGACTCGCAACAAGTCAATCAAATTCCTGAAAGTGAAGTGGTCGCACCATTCCAACCGGGAAGCCACCTGGGAATGCAAGGACCATCTCCGTTGTGAATATCCGGAGTTCTTTCAGTCCTAGATCTCGGGACGAGATCCTCTCGTAGTGGTGGAGTGTTGTAACACCCCGGATGTAACTTTCCATATTTGTAATTCCAACTCTTGCCATTTTTGGCTATGTGTTATTATATTCCCTTCGTGGTCGGGTTTTGTCTTTCATTTTGCATTTTGTCCATATCATGCATTTCATATCATGTCATCATGTGCATTGCATTTGCATACGTGTTCGTGTCATGCATCCGAGCATTTTCCCGTTGTCCGTTTTGCTATCCGGCGCTCTCATCTCCTCCGGTGCACCGCTCTTGTTTTCTTTCGTTAGCGGGTGTCAAACGTTCCCGGAATGGACCGAGGCTTGTCAAGTGGCCTTGGTATACCACCGGTAGACCACTGGTCAAGTTTCGTTCCATTTGGAGGTCGTTTGGTACTCCAACGGTTAACCGGGTAACCGCAGATGCCTTCTGTGTGTTCCAGCGAAACCCCCCCTCAAAACTAGCCCAAAACCCACCAAAATCTCTTCCATGCTCTAGGTCGTTCGATCACAATCGTGTGGGCGAAAACCGCACCTCATTTGGACTCTCCTAGCTCCCTCTAGCTATATAAGTGCATCCCTCCCGAATAACAATCGCAGACGAAACCCTAACCTCGCCCTCCGGCGCCGCTGGACATTTCTTCCACCGACGGACGTGTCCGTTTCCACCGCCGCCGCCACGTGTCGCCTCCGGATTCGCCGCCGCCGCGCCCACTTCGCCGTCGCCGCCGGCCCGCCCGAG